>NC_086102.1:88688797-88988797 GCF_963921235.1 Mobula hypostoma
CAGTGGGTACAGACTGGTGCCTGGGTGGTGTACAGTCACACTGAGTACTGACTGGCCCCTGGGTGGTGCACAATCACACTGAGTACAGACTGGCCCCTGGGTGGTGAACCTGTGTACAATCACACTGAGTACAGTCTGTCCCCTGAGTGGTGTACCAATGTAGAATCAGAATGTGTACATACAGGCCCCTGGGTGTTGAACCCATGTACAGTCACACTGAGTACAGTCTGGTTCCTGTGTGTTGTACCCACGTACCATCACACTGAGTACAGTCCGGTCCCTGGGTGGTAAACCCTGTATGATCACACTGAGTACAGACTGGCCCCCGGGTGTTGTACCCGTGTACAATCACACTGAGTACAGCCAGGCCCCGGGTGGTGTATCCTTGAACCATCACACTTGCCCCAGGGAGGTGAACTCGTGTGCAATCACACTGACTACAGTCTGACCCCCGGGTGGTGAACTCTTTTACAATCACACTGAGTACAGATTGGCCCCTGGGTGGTTTACAATCGCACTGAGTACAAACTGGCCCCTGGGTGGTGCACCCTTCTACAATCACACTGAGTACAGACTGGCCCCTGGCTAGTGTACCCCTGTACAATCACACCGAGTACAGACTGGCCGCTGGGTTGTGTACCCATGTACAATTGCTCTGAATATAGTTTGGCCCCTGGCTGGTGTACAATCACACTGAGAACAGAATGGCCCCTGAGTTGTAAACCTGTGTACAATCACACTGAGTACAGACTGGCTGCTGGGTGGTGTACCCATGTACAATCACACTGAATACAGTCTGGCCCCTGGGTGGTGAACCTGTGTACAATCACACTGAGTACAGACTAGCCCCTGGGTGGTGAACCTGTGTACAATCACACTGAGTACAGTCTGGCCCCTGGGTGGTGAACACTTGTACAATCATACTGAGTACAGACTGGCCCCTGGGTGGTGTACCCGTGTACAATCACACTGAGTACAGACTGGCCCCTGGGTGGTGTACAATCACACTGAGTACAGACAGGCCCCTGGGTTGTGTACCCGTGTATAATCACAGTGGGTACAGACTGGTGCCTGGGTGTCATACAGTCACACTGAGTACTGACTGGCCCCTGGGTGGTGAAGCTGTGTACAATCACACTGAGTACAGACTGGCTCCTGGGTGGTGTACAATCACACTGAGTACAGACTGGCCCCTGGGTGGTGAACCCGTGTACAATCACACTGAGTACAGACTGGCCCCTGGGTGGTGTACCAATGTAGAATCACAATGTGTACATACAGGACCTAGGGTGGTGAACCTGTGTGCAATCACACTGACTACAGTCTGACCCCTGGGTGGTGAATTCTTGTACAATCACACTGAGTACAGACTGGCCCCTGGGTGGTGTACAATCACACTGAGTACAGACCGGCCCCTGGGTGGTGAACCCGTGTACAATCACACTGAGTACAGTCTGGCCCCTGGGTGGTGAACACTTGTACAATCACACTGAGTACAGATTGGCCCCTGGGTGGTTTACAATCGCACTGAGTACAAACTGGCCCCTGGGGGGTGCACCAATGTAGAATCAGAATGTGTACATACAGGCCCCTGGGTGTTGAACCCGTGTACAGTCACACTGAGTACAGTCTGGTTCCTGTGTGTTGTACCCACATACCATCACACTGAGTACAGTCCGGCCCCTGGGTGGTAAACCCTGTATGATCACACTGAGTACAGACTGGCCCCCGGGTGGTGTACCCGTGTACAATCACACTGAGTACAGCCAGGCCCCTGGGTGGTGTATCCTTGAACCATCACACTTGCCCCTTGGAGGTGAACTCGTGTGCAATCACACTGACTACAGTCTGACCCCTGGGTGGTGAACTCTTGTACAATCACACTGAGTACAGACTGGCCCCTGGGTGGTGTACAATCACACTGAGTACAGACTGGCCCCTGGGTGGTGAACCCGTGTACAATCACACTGAGTACAGTCTGGCCCCTGGGTGGTGAACACTTGTACAATCACACTGAGTACAGACTGGCCCCTGGGTGGTGAACCCGTGTACAATCACACTGAGTACAGACTGGCCCCTGGGGGGTGCACCCTTTTACAATCACACTGAGTACAGACTGGCCGCTGGGTGGTGTACCCGTGTACAATCACTCTGAATACAGTCTGCCCCTGGCTGGTGTACAATCACACTGAGAACAGAATGGCCCCTGAGTTGTAAACTTGTGTACAATCACACTGAGTACAGTCTGGACCCTGGGTGGTGAACACTTGTACAATCACACTGAGTACTGACTGGCCACTGGGTGCTGGACAATCACACTGAGTACAGACTAGCCACTGGGTGGTGTACAATCATACTGAGTACTGACTGGCCCCTGGGTGTTGTACCCGTGTACAATCACACTGGGTACAGGCTGGCACCTGGTTGGTGTACAATCACACTGAGTACAGACTGGCCCCTGGGTGGTGTACCCGTGTACAATCACAGTGAGTACAGACTGGCCCCTGGGTGGTGTACAATCACACTGAGTACAGACTGGAGCCTGGGTGGTTAAGCTGTGTACAATCAGACTGAGTACAGACAGGCCCCTGGGTGGTGAATCCTTGTAGAATCACACTGAGTACAGAATGGCCCCTGGGTGGTGAACCCCTGTACAATCAGACTGGGCACAGTCTGGCCATTGGGTGTTGAACCCGTGTACAGTCACAGTGAGTACAGTCTGGTTCCTGCGTGTTGTACCCATGTACCATCACACTGAGCACAGTCCGGCCCCTGGGTGGCAGACCGTGTATGATCAGACTGAGTACAGACTGGCCCCTGGTTGGTGTACCCGTATACAAGCACACTGAGAACAGACTGGCCCCTGGGTGCTGTACCCGTGTACAATCACACTGAGTACAGACTGGCCCCTGGGTGGTGTACAATCACACTGAGTACAGACTGGCCCCTGGGAGGTGAACTCGTGTACAATCACACTGAGTACAGACTGGCCCCTGGGTGGTGTACCCGTGTATAATCACAGTGGGTACAGACTGGTGCCTGGGTGGTGTACAGTCACACTGAGTACTGACTGGCCCCTGGGTGGTGCACAATCACACTGAGTACAGACTGGCCCCTGGGTGGTGAACCCGTGTACAATCACACTGAGTACAGTCTGTCCCCTGGGTGGTGTACCAATGTAGAATCAGAATGTGTACATACAGGCCCCTGGGTGTTGAACCCGTGTACAGTCACACTGAGTACAGTCTGGTTCCTGTGTGTTGTACCCACGTACCATCACACTGAGTACAGTCCGGCCCCTGGGTGGTAAACCCTGTATGATCACACTGAGTACAGACTGGCCCCCGGGTGGTGTACCCGTGTACAATCACACTGAGTACAGCCAGGCCCCTGGGTGGTGTGTACAATCACACTGAGTACAGACTGGCCCCTGGGAGGTGAACTCGTGTGCAATCACACTGACTACAGTCTGACCCCTGGGTGGTGAACTTTTGTACAATCACACTGACTACAGATTGGCCCCTGGGTGGTTTACAATCGCACTGAGTACAAACTGGCCCCTGGGGGGGTGCACCCTTCTACAATCACACTGAGTACAGACTGGCCCCTGGCTAGTGTACCCCTGTACAATCACACTGAGTACAGACTGGCCCCTGGGTGGTGTACCCGTGTACAATCACACTGAGTACAGACTGGCCCCTGGGTGGTGTACAATCACACTGAGTACAGACTGGCCCCTGGGTGGTGTACCCGTGTACAATCACACTGAGTACAGACTGGCCCCTGGGTGGTGAACCTGTGTACAATCACACTGAATACAGTCTGGCCCCTGGGTGGTGTACCAATGTAGAATCAGACTGTGTACATACAGGCCCCTGGGTGTTGAACCCATGTACAGTCACACTGAGTACAGTCTGGTTCCTGTGTGTTGTACCCACGTACCATCACACTGAGTACAGTCCGGTCCCTGGGTGGTAAACCCTGTATGATCACACTGAGTACAGACTGGCCACTGGCTGGTGTACCCATGTACAATCACACTGAGTACAGCCTGGCCCCTGGGTGGTGTAACCTTGAACAATCACACTGGCCCCTGGGTGGTGAACTCGTGTACAATCACACTGAGTACAGTCTGGCCCCTGGGTGGTGAACTCTTGTACAATCACACTGAGTACAGACTGGCCCCTGGGTGGTGAACCCGTGTACAATCACACTGAGTACAGACTGGCCCCTGGGTGGTGAGCCCTTGTACAATCACACTGAGTACAGACTGGCCCCTGGGTGGTGTACCCCGTGTACAATCACACTGAGTACAGACTGGCCCCTGGCTGGTGTACCCATGTACAATCACACTGAATACAGTCTGGCCCCTGGGTGGTGTACAATCACACTGAGAACAGAATGGCCCCTGAGTTGTAAACCTGTGTACAATCACACTGAGTACAGACTGGCCCCTGGGTGGTGTACCCATGTACAATCACACTGGGTACAGTCTGGCCCCTGGGTGGTGTACAATCACACTGAGTACAGACTGGCCCCTGGGTTGTAAACCTGTGTACAATCTCACTGAGTACAGTCTGGCCCCTGGGTGGTGAGCCCTTGTACAATCACACTGAGTACAGACTGGCCCCTGGGTGGTGTACCCGTATACAATCACACTGAGTACAGACTGGCCCCTGGGTGGTGAACCAGTGTACAATCACACTGAGTACAGACTGGCCCCTGGGTGGTGTACCCTTGTACAATCACACTGGGTACAGTCTGGCCCCTGGGTGGTGAACCCGTGTACAATCACACTGAGTACTGACTGGCCCTGGGTGGTTAAGCTGTGTTCAGTCAAACTGAGTACAGACTGGCACCTTGGTGGTGTACAATCACACTGAGTACAGACTGGCCCCTGGGTGGTGAACCCGTGTACAATCACACTGAGTACATTCTGTCCCCTGGGTGGTGTACCAATGTAGAATCACAATGTGTACATACAGGACCCTGGGTGGTGAACCTGTGTGCAATCACACTGACTACAGTCTGACCCCTGGGTGGTGAATTCTTGTACAATCACACTGAGTACAGACTGGCCCCTGGGTGGTGTACAATCACACTGAGTACAGACTGGCCCCTCGGTGGTGAACCCGTGTACAATCACACTGAGTACAGTCTGGCCCCTGGGTGGTGAACACTTGTACTATCACACTGAGTACAGATTGGCCCCTGGGTGGTTTACAATCGCACTGAGTACAAACTGGCCTCTGGGGGGTGCACCCTTTTACAATCACACTGAGTACAGACTGGCCGCTGGGTGGTGTACCCGTGTACAATCACTCTGAATACAGTCTGCCCCTGGCTGGTGTACAATCACACTGAGAACAGAATGGCCCCTGAGTTGTAAACTTGTGTACAATCACACTGAGTACAGTCTGGACCCTGGGTGGTGAACACTTGTACAATCACACTGACTACTGACTGGCCACTGGGTGCTGGACAATCACACTGAGTACAGACTAGCCACTGGGTGGTGTACAATCATACTGAGTACTGACTGGCCCCTGGGTGTTGTACCCGTGTACAATCACACTGAGTACAGGCTGGCCCCTGGGTGGTGTACAATCACACTGAGTACAGACTGGCCCCTGGGTGGTGTACCCGTGTACAATCACACTGAGTACAGACTGGCCCCTGGGTGGTGTACCCGTGTACAATCACACTGAGTACTGACTGGAGCCTGGGTGGTTAAGCTGTGTACAATCAGACTGAGTACAGGCAGGCCCCTGGGTGGTGAATCCTTGTAGAATCACACTGAGTACAGAATGGCCCCTGGGTGGTGAACCCCTGTACAATCAGACTGGGCACAGTCTGGCCATTGGGTGTTGAACCCGTGTACAGTCACAGTGAGTACAGTCTGGTTCCTGCGTGTTGTACCCATGTACCATCACACTGAGCACAGTCCGGCCCCTGGGTGGCAGACCGTGTATGATCAGACTGAGTACAGACTGGCCCCTGGTTGGTGTACCCGTATACAAGCACACTGAGAATAGACTGGCCCCTGGGTGCTGTACCCGTGTACAATCACACTGAGTACAGCCTGGCCCCTGGGTGGTGTATCCTTGAACCATCACACTTGCCCCTGGGAGGTGAACTCGTGTACAATCACACTGAGTACAGACTGGCCCCTGGGTGGTGTACCCGTGTATAATCACAGTGGGTACAGACTGGTGCCTGGGTGGTGTGTACAATCACACTGAGTACAGACTGGCTCCTGGGTGGTGTAAAATCATACTGGGTACAGACGGGCCCCTGGGTGGTGTACCCGTGTACAATCACACCGAGTACAGTCTGTCCCCTGGGTGGTGTACCAATGTAGAATCACACTGAGTACAGACTGGCCCCTGGGTGTTGAACCCGTGTGCAATCACACTGAGTACAGTCTGGCCCCTGGGTGGTGTACCCACGTACCATCACACTGAGTACAGTCCGGCCCCTGGGTGGTAAACCCTGTATGATCACACTGAGTACAGACTGGCCCCCGGGTGGTGTACCCGTGTACAATCACACTGAGTACAGACAGGCACCTGGGTGGTGTACAATCACACTGAGTACAGACTGGCCCCTGGGAGGTGAACTCGTGTGCAATCACACTGACTACAGTCTGACCCCTGGGTGGTGAACTTTTGTACAATCACACTGAGTACAGATTGGCCCCTGGGTGGTGAACCAGTTACAATCGCACTGAGTACAAACTGGCCCCTGGGGGGTGCACCCTTCTACAATCACACTGAGTACAGACTGGCCCCTGGCTAGTGTACCCCTGTACAATCACACTGAGTACAGACTGGCCGCTGGGTGGTGTACCCGTGTACAATCACTCTGAATACAGTCTGGCCCCTGGCTGGTGTACAATCACACTGAGAACAGAATGGCCCCTGAGTTGTAAACCTGTGTACAATCACACTGAGTACAGTCTGGACCCTGGGTGGTGAACACTTGTACAATCACACTGAGTACTGACTGGCCCCTGGGTTCTGTACCCGTGTACAATCACACTGGGTACAGACTGGCACCTGGTTGGTGTACAATCACACTGAGTACAGACTGGCCCCTGGGTGGTGTACCCGTGTATAATCACAGTGGGTACAGACTGGTGCCTGGGTGGTGAACAAATGTACAATCACACTGAGTACAGTCTGTCCCCTGGGTGGTGTACCAATGTAGAATCAGAATGTGTACATACAGGCCCCTGGGTGTTGAACCCGTGTACAGTCACACTGAGTACAGTCTGGTTCCTGTGTGTTGTACCCACGTACCATCACACTGAGTACAGTCCGGCCCCTGGGTGGTAAACCCTGTATGATCACACTGAGTACAGACTGGCCCCCGGGTGGTGTACCCGTGTACAATCACACTGAGTACAGCCAGGCCCCTGGGTGGTGTACAATCACACTGAGTACAGACTGGCCCCTGGGTGGTGAACCCGTGTACAATCACACTGAGTACAGTCTGACCCCTGGGTGGTGAACTCTTGTACAATCACACTGAGTACAGACTGGCCCCTGGCTGGTGTACCCGTGTACAATCGCACTGAGTACAAACTGGCCCCTGGGGGGTGCACCCTTCTATAATCACACTGAGTACAGACTGGCCCCTGGCTAGTGTACCCCTGTACAATCACACTGAGTACAGACTGGCCGCTGGGTTGTGTACCCATGTACAATCGCTCTGAATACAGTCTGGCCCCTGGCTGGTGTACAATCACACTGAGAACAGAATGGCCCCTGAGTTGTAAACCTGTGTACAATCACACTGAGTACAGTCTGGACCCTGGGTGGTGAACACTTGTACAATCACACCGAGTACTGACTGGCCCCTGGGTGCTGTACCCGTGTACAATCACACTGGGTACAGACTGGCACCTGGTTGGTGTACAATCACACTGAGTATAGACTGGCCCCTGGGTGGTGAACCCCTGTACAATCAGACTGGGCACAGTCTGGCCACTGGGTGTTGAACCCGTGTACAGTCACACTGAGTACAGTTTGGTTCCTGCGTGTTGTACCCATGTACCATCACACTGAATACAGACTGGCCACTGGGTGGTAAACCGTGTACGATCACAATAAGTACAGACTGGCCCCTTGGTGGTGTACAATCACACTGAGTACAGACTGGCCCCTGGGTGGTGTACCCGTGTACAAGCACTCTGAGTACAGACTGGCCCCTGGTTGCTGTACCCGTGTACAATCACACTGGGTACAGACTGGCACCTGGTTGGTGTACCCGTGTATAATCACAGTGAGTACAGACTTGTGCCTGGGTGTCATAGAGTCACACTGAGTACTGACTGGCCCCTGGGGGTGGTGAAGCTCTGTACAAACAACTGAGTACAGACTGGCCCCTGGGTGGTGAACCCTTGTACAATCACACTGAATACAGACTGGCCCCTGGGTGGTGAACCCGTGTACAATCACACTGAGTACAGTCTGTCCCCTGGGTGGTGTACCAATGTAGAATCACAATGTTTACATACAAGCCCCTAGGTGATTAATCCGTGTACAATCACAGTGAGTACAGACTGGCCCCTTGATGGTGTACAATCAGACTGAGTACAGACTGGCCCCTGGCTAGTGTACCCCTATACAATCACACTGAGTACAGACTGGCCGCTGGGTGGTGTATCCTTGAACCATCACACTTGCCCCTGGGAGGTGAACTCGTGTGCAATCACACCGACTACAGTCTGACCCCTGGGTGGTGAACTCTTGTACAATCACACTGAGTACAGATTGGCCCCTGGGTGGTTTACAATCGCACTGAGTACAAACTGGCCCCTGGGGGGTGCACCCTTCTACAATCACACTGAGTACAGACTGGCCCCTGGCTAGTGTACCCCTGTACAATCACACTGAGTACAGACTGGCCGCTGTGTTGTGTACCCATGTACAATCGCTCTGAATACAGTCTGGCCCCTGGCTGGTGTACAATCACACTGAGAACAGAATGGCCCCTGAGTTGTAAACCTGTGTACAATCACACTCAGTACAGTCTGGACCCTGGGTGGTGAACACTTGTACAATCATACCGTGTACTGACTGGCCCCTGGGTGCTGTACCCGTGCACAATCACACCGGGTACAGACTGGCACCTGGTTGGTGTACAATCCCACTGAGTATAGACTGGCCACTGGGTGGTGAACCACTGTACAATAAGACTGGGCACAGACTGGCCACTGGGTGTTGAACCCGTGTACAGTCACACTGAGTACAGTCTGGTTCCTGCGTGTTGTACCGATGTACCATCACACTGAATACAGACTGGCCCCTGGGTGGTAAACGGTGTACGATCACAATAAGTACAGACTGGCCCCTTGGTGGTGTACAATCACACTGAGTACAGACTGGCCCCTGGGTGGTGTACCCGTGTACAAGCACTCTGAGTACAGACTGGCCCCTGGTTGCTGTACCGTGTACAATCACACTGGGTACAGACTGGCACCTGGTTGGTGTACAATCACACTGAGTATAGACTGGCCCCTGGGTGGTGTACCCGTGTATAATCACAGTGAGTACAGACTTGTGCCTGGGTGTCATACAGTCACACTGAGTACTGACTGGCCCCTGGGTGGTTAAGCTGTGTTCAATCAAACTGAGTACAGACTGGCACCTTGGTGGTGTACAATCACACTGAGTACAGACTGGCCCCTGGGTGGTGTACCAATGTAGAATCACAATGTGTACATACAGGCCCCTAGGTGATTAATCCGTGTACAATCACAGTAAGTACAGACTGGCCCCTTGATGGTGTACAATCAGACTGAGTACAGACTGGCCCCTGGCTAGTGTACCCCTATACAATCACACTGAGTACAGACTGGCCGCTGGGTGGTGTACCCGTGTACAATCACACTGAGTACAGACTGGCCCCTGGGAGGTGAACTCGTGTGCAATCACACCGACTACAGTCTGACCCCTGGGTGGTGAACTCTTGTACAATCACACTGAGTACAGATTGGCCCCTGGGTGGTTTACAATCGCACTGAGTACAAACTGGCCCTTGGGGTGTGCACCCTTCTTCAATCACACTGAGTACAGACTGGCCCCTGGCTAGTGTACCCCTGTACAATCACACTGAGTGCAGACTGGCCGCTGTGTTGTGTACCCATGTACAATCGCTCTGAATACAGTCTGGCCCCTGGCTGGTGTACAATCACACTGAGAACAGAATGGCCCCTGAGTTGTAAACCTGTGTACAATCACACTCAGTACAGTCTGGACCCTGGGTGGTGAACACTTGTACAATCATACCGTGTACTGACTGGCCCCTGGGTGCTGTACCCGTGCACAATCACACCGGGTACAGACTGGCACCTGGTTGGTGTACAATCCCACTGAGTATAGACTGGCCACTGGGTGGTGTACCCGTGTATAATCACAGTGGGTACAGACTGGTGCCTGGGTGGTGAACCCGTGTACAATCACACTGAGTACAGTCTGTCCCCTGGGTGGTGTACCAATGTAGAATCAGAATGTGTACATACAGGCCCCTGGGTGGTGTATCCTTGAACCATCACACTTGCCCCTTGGAGGTGAACTCGTGTGCAATCACACTGACTACAGTCTGACCCCTGGGTGGTGAACTCTTGTACAATCACACTGAGTACAGATTGGCCCCTGGGTGGTTTACAATCGCACTGAGTACAAACTGGCCCCTGTGGGGTGCACCCTTCTATAATCACACTGAGTAGAGACTGGCCCCTGGCTAGTGCACCCCTGTACAATCACACTGAGTACAGACTGGCCGCTGTGTTGTGTACCCATGTACAATCGCTCTGAATACAGTCTGGCCCCTGGCTGGTGTACAATCACACTGAGAACAGGATGGCCCCTGAGTTGTAAACCTGTGTACAATCACACTGAGTATAGTCTGGACCCTGGGTGGTGAACACTTGTACAATCATACCAAGTACTGACTGGCCCCTGGGTGCTGTACCCGTGTACAATCACACTGGGTACAGACTGGCACCTGGTTGGTGTACAATCACACTGAGTATAGACTGGCCCCTGGGTGGTGAACCCCTGTACAATCAGACTGGGCACAGTCTGGCCACTGGGTGTTGAACCCGTGTACAGTCACACTGAGTACAGTTTGGTTCCTGCGTGTTGTACCCATGTACCATCACACTGAATACAGACTGGCCACTGGGTGGTAAACCGTGTACGATCACAATAAGTACAGACTGGCCCCTTGGTGGTGTACAATCACACTGAGTACAGACTGGCCCCTGGGTGGTGTACCCGTGTACAAGCACTCTGAGTACAGACTGGCCCCTGGGTGCTGTACCCGTGTACAATCACACTGGGTACAGACTGGCCCCTGGTTGGTGTACCCGTGTACAATCACACTGAGTACAGACTGGCCCCTGGGTGGTGTACCCGTGTACAATCACACTGAGTACTGACTGGCCCCTGGGTGGTTAAGCTGTGTTCAATCAAACTGAGTACAGACTGGCACCTTGGTGGTGTACAATCATACTGAGTACAGACTGGCCCCTGGGTGGTGAACCCGTGTACAATCACACTGAGTACAGTCTGTCCCCTGGGTGGTGTACCAATGTAGAATCACAATGTTTACATACAGGCCCCTAGGTGATTAATCCGTGTACAATCACAGTGAGTACAGACTGGCCCCTTGATGGTGTACAATCAGACTGAGTACAGACTGGCCCCTGGCTAGTGTACCCCTATACAATCACACTGAGTACAGACTGGCCGCTGGGTGGTGTATCCTTGAACCATCACACTTGCCCCTGGGAGGTGAACTCGTGTGCAATCACACCGACTACAGTCTGACCCCTGGGTGGTGAACTCTTGTACAATCACACTGAGTACAGACTGGCCCCTGGCTAGTGTACCCCTGTACAATCACACTGAGTACAAACTGGCCCTTGGGGTGTGCACCCTTCTTCAATCACACTGAGTACAGACTGGCCCCTGGCTAGTGTACCCCTGTACAATCACACTGAGTACAGACTGGCCGCTGTGTTGTGTACCCATGTACAATCGCTCTGAATACAGTCTGGCCCCTGGCTGGTGTACAATCACACTGAGAACAGAATGGCCCCTGAGTTGTAAACCTGTGTACAATCACACTCAGTACAGTCTGGACCCTGGGTGGTGAACACTTGTACAATCATACCGTGTACTGACTGGCCCCTGGGTGGTGTACCCGTGAACAATCACACCGTGTACAGACTGGCTCCTGGTTGGTGTACAATCACACTGAGTACAGACTGGCCACTGGGTGGTGAACCACTGTACAATAAGACTGGGCACAGACTGGCCACTGGGTGTTGAACCCGTGTACAGTCACACTGAGTACAGTCTGGTTCCTGCGTGTTGTACCGATGTACCATCACACTGAATACAGACTGGCCCCTGGGTGGTAAACGGTGTACGATCACAATAAGTACAGACTGGCCCCTTGGTGGTGTACAATCACACTGAGTACAGACTGGCCCCTGGGTGGTGTACCTGTGTACAATCACACTGAGTGCAGACTGGCCCCTGGTTGGTGAACCGTGTACAATCACACTGGCTACAGTCAGGCACCTGGGTGGTGTACAATCACACTGAGTACAGACTGGCCACCGGCTGGTGTACCCATGTACAATCACAGTGAGTACAGACTGGCCCCTGGGTGTCATACAGTCACACTGAGTACTGACTGGCCCCTGGGTGGTTAAGCTGTGTACAATCAAACTGAGTACAGACTGGCCCCTTGGTGGTGTACAATCACACTGAGTACAGACTGGCCCCTGGGTGGTGAACCCGTGTACAATCACACTGAGTACAGTCTGTCCCCTGGGTGGTGTACCAATGTAGAATCACAATGTGTACATACAGGCCCCTAGGTGATTAATCCGTGTACAATCACACTGAGTACAGACTGGCCCCTGGGTGGTGTACAATCACACTGAGTACAGACTGGCCCCTGGCTAGTGTACCCCTATACAATCACACTGAGTACAGACTGGCCCCTGGGTGGTGTACCCGTGTACAATCACACTGAGTACAGACTGGCCCCTGGGAGGTGAACTCGTGTACAATCACACTGAGTACAGTCTGGCCCCTGGGTAGTGAACTTGTGTACAATCACACTGAGTACAGACTGGCCCCTGGGTGGTGTACCAGTGTACAATCGCACTGAGTACAAACTGGCCCCTGGGGGGTGCACCCTTCTACAATCACACTGAGTACAGACTGGCCCCTGGCTAGTGTACCCCTGTACAATCACACTGAGTACAGACTGGCCGCTGGGTGGTGTACCCGTGTACAATCACTCTGAATACAGTCTGGCCCCTGGCTGGTGTACAATCACACTGAGAACAGAATGGGCCTGAGTTGTAAACCTGTGTACAATCACACTGAGTACAGTCTGGACTCTGCGTGGTGAACACTTGTACAATCACACTGAGTACTGACTGGCCCCTGGGTGCTGTACCCGTGTACAATCACACTGGGTACAGACTGGCACCTGGTTGGTGTACAATCACACTGAGTACAGACTGGCCCCTGGGTGGTGTACCCGTGTATAATCACAGTGGGTACAGACTGGTGCCTGGGTGGCGTACAGTCACACTGAGTACTGACTGGCCCCTGGGTGGTTAAGCTGTGTGCAATCAAACTGAGTACAGACTGGCCCCTTTGTGGTGTACAATCACACTAGGTACAGACTGGCCCCTGGGTGGTGAACCCGTGTACAATCACACTGAGTACAGTCTGTCCCCTGGGTGGTGTACCAATGTAGAATCACGATGTGTACAGACAGGCCCCTGGGTGGTGATCCCCTGTACAATCAGACTGGTCACAGTCTGGCCACTGGGTGTTGAACCCGTGTACAGTCACACTGAGTACAGTCCGGCCCCTGGGTGGTAAACCGTGTACGATCACAATAAGTACAGACTGGCCCCTTGGTGATGTACATTCACACTGAGTACAGACTGGCCCCTGGGTGGTGTACCCGTGTACAAGCACACTGAGTACAGACTGGCCCCTGGTTGCTGTACCCGTGTACAATCACACTGAGTACAGACTGGCCCCTGGGTGGTGTACAGTCACACTGAGCACAGACTGGCCCCTGGGTGGTGAACCTGTGTGCAATCACACTGACTACAGTCTGGCACTGCGTGGTGATCTCTTGTACAATCACACTGAGTACAGTCTGTCCCCTGGGTGGTGAACCCGTGTACAATCACACTGAGTACAGCTTGGCCACTGGGTGGTGAATCGTTGTACAATCACACTGAGTACAGACTGACCCCTGGGTGATAAACCCGTGTACAGTCACACCGCGTAGAGACTGGCTCCTGGGCAGTGAAAAGGTGTACAACAAACTAAGTACAGTCGGTCCCCTGGGTGGTAAACCCATGTACAATCACACAGTACAGACTGGTGCCAGGGTGGTGTACAATCACACTGAGTACAGACTGGCCACTGCCTAGTGTACCTTTGTATAATCACACTGAGCAAAGACTGTCCCCTGGCTGGTGATCCCGTGTACAATCACACTGAGTACAGATTGGCTCCTGGGTGGTATCCAATCACACTGAGTACAGACTGGCCCCTGGGTGGTGAACACTTGTACTATCACACTGAGTACAAATTGGCCCCTGCGTGGTTTACAATTGCACTGAGTACAAACTGGCCCCTGGGGGGTGCACCCTTCTACAATCACACTGAGTACAGACTGGCCCCTGGCTAGTGTACCCCTGTACAATCACACTGAGTACAGACTGGCCGCTGGGTGGTGTACCCGTGTACAACACTCTGAATACTGTCTGGCCCCTGGCTGGTGTACAATCACACTGAGAATAGAATGGCCCCTGAGTTGTAAACCTGTGTACAATCACACCGAGTACGGACTGGCCCCTGGGTGGTGTACCCGTGTACAATCACAGTGGGTACAGACTGGTGCCTGGGTGGTGTACAATCACACTGAGTACAGAATGGCCCCTGGGTGGTGAACCCTTGTACAATCACACTGAGTACAGTCTGTCCCCTGGGTGGTGTACCAATGTAGAATCACTATGTGTACAGTCTGGCCACTGGGTGATGAACCCGTGTACAGTCACACTGAGTACAGTCTGGTTCCTGCGTATTGTACCAAATTACCATCACACTGAGTACAGTCCGGCCCCTGGGTGGTAAACCGTGCATGATCACACTGAGTACAGACTGGCCCCTGGGTGGTGAACCGTGTACTATCACAGTGAGTACAGACTGGCCCCTTGGTGGTGTACAAACACACTGAGTAGAGACTGGCTCCTGGGTGGTGAACCCGTGTACAATCACACTGAGTACAGACTGGCCCCTGGGTGGTGTACAGTCGCACTGAGTACAGGCTGACACCTGGGTGGTGTACCAATGTAGAATCACTATGTGTACAGTCTGGCCACTGGGTGTTGAACCCGTGTACAGTCACACTGAGTACAGTCTGGTTCCTGCGTATTGTACCAAATTACCATCACACTGAGTACAGTCCGGCCCCTGGGTGGTAAACCGTGTATGATCACACTGAGTACAGACTGGCCCCTGTGTGGTGAACCGTGTACTATCACAGTGAGTACAGACTGGCCCCTTGGTGGTGTACAAACACACTGAGTAGAGACTGGCTCCTGGGTGGTGAACCCGTGTACAATCACACTGAGTACAGACTGGCCCCTGGGTGGTGTACAGTCGCACTGACTACAGGCTGACACCTGGGTGGTGTACCTGTGTACAAACACACTGAGTAGAGACTAGCCCCTGGGTGCTGTACCCGTGTGCAATCACACTGTGTACAGCCTGGCCCCTGTGTGGTGTATCCTTGAACCATCACACTTGCCCCTGGGAGGTGAACTCGTGTACAATCACACTGAGTACAGTCTGGACCCTGGATGGTGAACCAATGTAGAATCACAATGTGTACAGGCAGGCCCCTGGGTGGTGAATCTGTGTACAATCACACTAAGTACAGACTGGTGCCTGGGTGGTTAATCTGTGTACAACCACACTGAGTACAGTCTGGCCACTGGCTAGTGTACCCTTGTATAATCACACTGAGCACAGACTGTCCCCTGGCTGGTGATCCCGCGAACAATCACACTGAGTACAGATTGGCCCCTGGGTGGTATCCAATCACACTGAGTACAGACTGGCCCCTTGGTGGTGTACAATCACACTGAGTACAGTCTGTCCCCTGGGTGGTATACCAATGTAGAATCACAATGTGTACAGACTGGCCCCTGGGTCGTGAATCCATGTACAATCACACTGAGTACAGACTGGCCACTGGGTGGTGAACCCCTGTACAATCAAACTGAGTACAGTCTGGCTCCTGGGTGGTGTACAATCACATTGAGTACAGTCTGACCCCTGGGTGGTGTACAATCACACTGAGTACAGACTGGCCACTGGGTGGTGAACCCCTGTACAATCAAACTGAGTACAGACTGGCTCCTGGGTGGTGTACCCGTGTACAATCACACTGAGTACAGTCTGGCCCCTGGGTGGTGTACAATCACACTGAGTACAGACTGGCCCCTGGGTGGTGAACCCCTGTACAATCAAACTGAGTACAGACTGGCTCCTGGGTGGTGAACCCGTGTACAACCACACTGAGTACAGACTGGCCTCTGGGTGCTCTACCCATGTGCAATCACACTGAGTACAGACTGGCCCCTGGGTGGTGTACCTGTGTACAAACACACTGAGTAGAGACTGGCCACTGGGTGCTGTACCCGTGTAAATCACACTGAGTACAGCCTGGCCCCTGGGTGGTGTATCCTTGAACCATCACACTTGCCCCTGGGAGGTGAACTCGTGTACAATCACACTGAGTACAGTCTGGCCCCTGGGTGGTGAACCAATGTAGAATCACAATGTGTACAGGCAGGCCCCTGGGTGGTGAACCCGTGTACAATCACACTGAGTACAGACTGGCCAGTGGGTGGTGAACACTTGTACAATCACACTGAGTACTTACTGGCCCCTGGGTGGTATACCCGTGTACGATCACAGTGGGTACAAACTGGTGCCTGGGTGGTGTACAGTCACACTGAGTACAGACTGGCACCTGCTTGGTGTACAATCACACTGAGTACAGACTGGCCCCTGGGTGGTGTACCTGTGTACAGTCACAGTGGGTACAAACTGGTGCCTGGGTGGTGTACAGTCACACTGAGTACTGACTGGCCACTGGGTGGTTAAGCTGTGTACAATCATACTGAGTACCGACTGGCCCCTTGGTGGTGTACAATCACACTGAGTACAGTCTGTCCCCTGGGTGGTATACCAATGTAGAATCACAATGTGTACAGACTGGCCCCTGGGTTGTGAATCCATGTACAATCACACTGAGTACAGACTGGCCACTGGGTGGTGAACCCCTGTACAATCAAACTGAGTACAGTCTGGCCCCTGGGTGGTGTACAATCACATTGAGTACAGCCTGACCCCTGGGTGGTGTACCCGTGTACAATCACACTGAGTACAGTCTGGCCCCTGGGTGGTGAACCCGTGTACAATCACACTGAGTACAGACTGGCCCCTGGGTGGTGTACCCGTGTACAATCACACTGAGTACAGACTTGCCCCTGGGTGGTGAACCCGTGTACAATCACACTGAGTACAGTCTGTCCCCTGGGTGGTGCACCCATGTAGAATCACAATGTGCACAGACAGGCCCCTTGGTGGTGAACCCGTGTACAATCACAGTGAATACAGACTGGCCACTGGGTGGTGAATCTTTGTACAACCACACTGAGTACAGAATGGCCCCTGGGTGGTGAATCAGTGTACCATCACACTGAGTACAGATTGGCCCCTGGGTGGTATCCAATCACACTGAGTACAGACTGGCCCCTTGGTGGTGTACAATCACACTGAGTACAGTCTGTCCCCTGGGTGGTATACCAATGTAGAATCACAATGTGTACAGACTGGCCCCTGGGTTGTGAATCCATGTACAATCACACTGAGTACAGACTGGCCACTGGGTGGTGAACCACTGTACAATCAAACTGAGTACAGTCTAGCCCCTGGGTGGTGTACAATCACATTGAGTACAGACTGGCCCCTGGGTGGTGTACCCGTGTACAATCACACTGAGTACAGTCTGGCCCCTGGGTGGTGTACAATCACACTGAGTACAGACTGGCTCCTGGGTGGTGTACCCGTGTACAATCACACTGAGTACAGACTGGCCCCTGGGTGGTGTACCTGTGTACAAACACACTGAGTAGAGACTGGCCCCTGGGTGCTGTACCCGTGTAAATCACACTGAGTACAGCCTGGCCGCTGGGTGCTGTATCCTTGAACCATCACACTAGCCCCTGGGAGGTGAATCTGTGTACAATCACACTGAGTACAGACTGGCCCCTGGGTGGTGTACCTGTGTACAATCACAGTGGGTACAAACTGGTGCTTGGGTGGTGTACAGTCACACTGAGTACTGACTGGCCACTGGGTGGTTAAGCTGTGTACAATCAAACTGAGTACAGACTGGCCCCTTGGTGGTGTACAATCACACTGAGTACAGACTTGCCCCTGGATGGTGAACTCATGTACAATCACACTGAGTACAGTCTGTCCCCTGGGTGGTGCACCCATGTAGAATCACAATGTGCACAGACAGGCCCCTTGGTGGTGAACCCGTGTACAATCACACTGAGTACAGACTGGCCACTGGGTGGTGATCCCGCAAACAATCACACTGAGTACAGATTGGCCCCTGGGTGGTATCCAATCACACTGAGTACAGACTGGCCCCTTGGTGGTGTACAATCACACTGAGTACAGTCTGTCCCCTGGGTGGTATACCAATGTAGAATCACAATGTGTACAGACTGGCCCCTGGGTTGTGAATCCATGTACAATCACACTGAGTACAGACTGGCCACTGGGTGGTGAACCCCTGTACAATCAAACTGAGTACAGTCTGGCCCCTGGGTGGTGAAACCCTACAATCACATTGAGTACAGCCTGACCTCTGGGTGGTGTACCCGTCTACAATCACACTGAGTACAGTCTGGCCCCTGGGTGGTGTACAATCACACTGAGTACAGACTGGCTCCTGGGTGGTGTACCCGTGTACAATCACACTGAGTACAGACTGGCCTCTGGGTCTGTGCCCGTGTGCAATCACACTGAATACAGGCTGGCCCCTGGGTGGTGTACCTGTGTACAAACACGCTGAGTAGAGACTGGCCCCTGGGTGCTGTACCCGAGTAAATCACACTGAGTACAGCCTGGCCCCTGGGTGGTGTACCCGTGTACAATCACACTGAGTACAGACTGGCCCCTGGGAGGTGAACTCGTGTACAATCACACTGAGTACAGTCTGGACCCTGGATGGTGAACCAATGTAGAATCACAATGTGTACAGACAGGCCCCTGGGTGGTGAATCTGTGTACAATCACACTGAGTACAGACTGGCCCCTGGGTGGTGAACTCCTGTACAATCAGACTGGGCACAGTCTGGCCACTTGGTGTTGAACACATGTACAGTCACACTGAGTACAGTCTGGTTCCTGCGTGTTGTACACATGTACCATCACACTGAGTACAGTACAGCCCCTGGGTGGTAAACCGTGTACGATCACACTGAGTACAGGCTGAGTCCTGGGTGATAAACCCGTGTACAGTAACACTGCGTACAGTCTGGCTCCTGGGCGGTGAACACGTGTACAACAAACTGGGTAGTCTGTCCACTGGGTGGTAAACCCATGTACAATCACACTGAGTACAGACTGGTGCCACGGTGGTGTACAATCACACTGACTACAGACTGGTCACTGGCTAGTATACCCTTGTATAATCACACTGAGCACAGTCTGTCCCCTGGCTGGTGATCCCGCGAACAATCACACTGAGTACAGATTGGCCCCTGGGTGGTATCCAATCACACTGAGTACAGACTGGCCCCTGGGTGTTATACCCGTGTACAATCACACTGAGTACAGACTGGCCCCTTGGTGGTGTACAATCACACTGAGTACAGACTGGCCCCTGGGTGGTGAACACGCATACAATCACACTGAGTACAGTTTGATCCCTGGGTGGTGAAGCCCTATACAATCAGACTGGGCACAGTCTGGCCACTGGGTGTTGAACCCGTGTACAGTCACACTGAGTACAGTCTGGCCCCTGTACCCATGTACAATCACACTGAGTACAGTCCGGCCCCTGGGTGGTAAACCGTGTACGATCACACTAATTACAGACTGGACCCTGCGTGGTGAACCGTGTACTATCACAGTGAGAACAGACTGGCCCCTGGGTGGTGTACAGTCACACTGAGTACAGACTGGCTCCTGGGTGGTGTACCCGTGTACAATCACACTGAGTACAGACTGGCCTCTGAGTGCTGTACCCGTGTGCAATCACACTGAGTACAGACTGGCCCCTGGGTGGTGTACCTGTGTACAAACATACTGAGTAGAGACTGGCCACTGGGTGCTGTACCCGTGTAAATCACACTGAGTACAGCCTGGCCCCTGGGTGGTGTATCCTTGAATCATCACACTTGCCCCTGGGAGGTGAACTCGTGTACAATCACACTGAGTACAGTACAGCCCCTGGGTGGTAAACCGTGTACGATCACACTGAGTACAGGCTGAGCCCTGGGTAATAAACCCGTGTACAGTAACACTGCGTACAGTCTGGCTCCTGGGCGGTGAACACGTGTACAACAAACTGGGTAGTCTGTCCACTGGGTGGTAAACCCATGTACAATCACACTGAGTACAGACTGGTGCCACGGTGGTGTACAATCACACTGACTACAGACTGGTCACTGGCTAGTATACCCTTGTATAATCACACTGAGCACAGTCTGTCCCCTGGCTGGTGATCCCGCGAACAATCACACTGAGTACAGATTGGCCCCTGGGTGGTATCCAATCACACTGAGTAGAGACTGGCCCCTGGGTGCTGTACCCGTGTAAATCACACTGAGTACAGACTGGCCCCTGGGTGGTGTACAATCACACTGAGTACAGACTGGCCCCTGGGAGGTGAACTCGTGTACAATCACACTGAGTACAGACTGGCCCCTGGGTGGTGAACCCCTGTACAATCAGACCGGGCACAGTCTGGCCACTGGGTGTTGAACCCGTGTACAGTCACACTGAGTACAGTCTGGTTCCTGCGTGTTGAACCCATGTACCATCACACTCAGTACAGTCCGGCCCCTGGGTGGTGAACTGTGTACTATCACAGTGAGTACAGACTGGCCCCTTGATGGTGTACAATCAGACTGAGTACAGACTGCCCCCTGGGTGGTGTACCCGTATACAATCACACTGAGTACATACTGGCCTCTGGGTGGTGTACCTGTGTACAATCACACTGAGTACAGACTGGCCCCTGGGTGGTGTACCCGTGTACAATCACACTGAGTACAGACTGGCCCCTGGGTGGTGTACCCGTGTACAATCACACTGAGTACAGACTGGCCCCTGGGTGGTGAACCTGTGTACAATCACACTGAGTACAGCCTGGCCCCTGGGTGGTGTACAGTCACACTGAGTACAGCCTGGCCTCTGGGTGGTGTATCCTTGAACCATCACACTTGCTCCTGGGAGGTGAACTCGTGTACAATCACACTGAGTACAATCTGGCACCTGGGTGGTGAACCTGTGTGCAATCACACTGACTACAGTCTGACCCCTGGGTGGTAAACTCTTGTACAATCACACTGAGTACAGACTGGCCCCTGGGTGGTGTACAGTCACACTGAGTACAGACTGGCCCCTGGGTGGTGTACCTGTGTACAATCACACTGAGTACAGACTGGCCCCTGGGTGGTGTACCCGTGTACAATCAGACTGAGTACAGTCTGGCCCCTGGGTGGTGAACCCGTGTACAATCACACTGAGTACAGACTGGCCCCTGGGTGGTGTACCCGTGTACAATCACACTGAGTACAGACTGGCCCCTGGGTGGTGTACCCGTGTACAATCACACTGAGTACAGACTGGCCCCTGGGTGGTGTACCTGTGTACAATCACACTGATTAGAGACTGGCCCCTGGGTGGTGTACCCGTGTACAATCACACTGAGTACAGACTGGCCCCTGGGTGGTGTACCCGTGTACAATCACACTGAGTACAGACTGGCCCCTGGGTGGTGTACAGTCACACTGAGTACAGACTGGCCCCTGGGTGGTGTACCCATGTACAATCACACTGAGTACAGACTGGCCCCTGGGTGGTGTACCCGTGTACAATCACACTGAGTACAGCCTGGCCCCTGGGTGGTGACCCTTGTACAATCACACTGAGTACAGACTGGCCCCTGGGAGGTGAACTCGCGTACAATCACACTGAGTACAGTCTGGCCCCTGGGTGGTGAACCAAAGTAGAATCACACTGAGTACAGACTGGCCCCTGGGTTGAGAATCTGTGTACAATCACACTGAGTACAGAATGGCCTTTGGGTGGTGAACCCCTGTACAATCAGACTGAGTACAGTCTGGCCCCTGGGTGGTGAACCCGTGTACAATCACACTGAGTACAGTCTGGCCCCTGGGTGGTGTACCCATCACACACTGAGTACAGACTGGCCTCTGGGTGGTGAAACTGTGTACAATCACACTGAGTACAGACTGGCCCCTGGGTGGTGTACAATCACACTGAGTACAGACTGGCCCCTGGGTGGTGTACCCGTGTACAATCACACTGAGTACAGACTGGCCCCTGGGTGGTGTACAATCACACTGAGTACAGACTGGCCACTGGGTGGTGTACCCGTGTACAATCACACTGAGTACAGTCTGGCCCCTGGGTGGTGTACAATCACACTGAGTACAGACTGGCCCCTGGGTGGTGTACCCGTGTACAATCACACTGAGTACAGACTGGCCCCTGGGTGGTGTACCCGTGTACAATCACACTGAGTACATACTGGCCCCTGGGTGCTGTACCCGTGTACAATCACACTGAGTACAGACTGGCCCCTGGGTGGTGTACCCGTGTACAATCACACTGAGTACATACTGGCCTCTGGGTGCTGTACCCGTGTACAATCACACTGAGTACAGACTGGCCCCTGGGTGCTGTACCCGTGTACAATCACACTGAGTACAGACTGGCCCCTGGGTGGTGTACCCGTGTACAATCACACTGAGTACAGACTGGCCCCTGGGTGGTGTACAATCACACTGAGTACAGACTGGCCCCTGGGTGGTGTACCTGTGTACAATCACACTGAGTACAGACTGGCCCCTGGGTGGTGTACCTGTGTACAATCACACTGATTACAGACTGGGTCCTGGGTGCTGTACCCGTGTACAATCACACTGAGTACAGACTGGCCCCTGGGTGGTGTACCCGTGTACAATCACACTGAGTACAGACTGGCCCCTGGGAGGTGAACTCGTGTACAATCACACTGAGTACAGGCTGAGCCCTGGGTGATAAACCCGTGTACAGTAACACTGCGTACAGTCTGGCTCCTGGGTGGTGAACACGTGTACAATCACACTGAGTACTGACTGGCCCCTGGGTGCTGTACAATCACACTGAGTACAGACTGGCCCCTGAGTGGTGTACAATCACAATGAGTACAGAATGGCCCCTGGGTGGTGTACCCTTGTACAATCACACTGAGCACAGTCTGTCCCCTGGGTGGTCAACCAGTGTACAATCTCACTGTGTGCAGACTGGCCCATGGGTGGAGTACCCTTGTAGAAACACACTGAGTACAGACTGGCCGCTGGGTGGTGTACCCGTGTACAATCACACTGAGTACAGTCTGGCCCCTGGGTGGTAAACCCGTGTACGATCACACTAATTACAGACTGGACCCTGCGTGGTGAACCGTGTACTATCACAGTTTGAACAGACTGGCCCCTTGGTGGTGTACAATCACACTGAGGACAGACTGGCCCCTGGGTGGTATACCCGGGTACAATCACACTGAGTAAAGACTGGCCCCTGGGTGGTGTACAGTCACACTGAGTACAGACTGGCTCCTGGGTGGTGTACCCGTGTACAATCACACTGAGTACAGACTGGCCTCTGGGTGGTGTACCCGTGTACAATCACACTGAGTACAGACTGGCCCCTGGGTGGTGTACCTGTGTACAAACACACTGAGTAGAGACTGGCCCCTGGGTGCTGTTGCCGTGTAAATCACACTGAGTACAGACAGGCCCCTGGGTGGTGGTGTACAATCACCCTTGGTACAGACTGGCCCCTGGGTGTTGTACCCATGTACAAACACGCTGAGGACAGACAGACCGCTGGGTGGTGAACCCCTGTACAATCACACTGAGAACAGTCTGGCCCCTGGGTGGTGAACCCTGTACAATCACACTGAGTACAGTCTGGCCCCTGGGTGGTGTACCCATGTACAATCACACTGAGTACAGACTGGCCCCTGGGTGGTGAACATGTACAATCACACTGAGTACAGACTGGCCCCTGGGTGGTGTACAATCACACTGAGTACAGACTGGCCCCTGGGTGGTGTACCCATGTACAATCACACTGAGTACAGACTGGCCCCTGGGTGGTGTACCCGTGTACAATCACACTGAGTACAGACTGGCCCCTGGGTGGTGAACCCGTGTACAATCACACTGAGTACAGACTGGCCCCTGGGTGGTGAACCTGTGTACAATCACACTGAGTACAGACTGGCCCCTGGGTGGTGTACAATCACACTGAGTACAGACTGGCCCCTGGGTGGTGTACCCATGTACAATCACACTGAGTACAGACTGGCCCCTGGGTGGTGTACAATCACACTGAGTACAGACTGGCCCCTGGGTGGTGAACCTGTGTACAATCACACTGACTACAGTCTGGCCCCTGGGTGTTGACTCTTGTACAATCACACTGAGTACAGATTGGCCCCTGGGTGGTGAACCCCTGTACAATCACACTGAGTACAGACTGGCCCCTGGGTGGTGTACCTGTGTACAATCACACTGAGTACAGACTGGCCCCTGGGTGGTGTACCCGTGTACAATCACACTGAGTACAGACTGGCCCCTGGGTGGTGTACCGGTGTACAATCACACTGAGTACAGAATGGCCCCTGGGTGGTGTACCGGTGTACAATCACAGTGAGTATAGAATGGCCCTGGGTGGTGAAGCTGTATACAATCAAACTGAGTACAGACTGGCCTCTGGGTGGTGTAACCGTGTGCAATCACACTGAGTACAGACTGGCCCCTGGGTGGTGTACCCGTGTACAATCACACTGAGTACAGACTGGCCCCTGGGTGGTGTACCGGTGTACAATCACACTGAGTACAGACTGGCCCCTGGGTGGTGTACACCGTGTACAATCGCACTGAGTACAGACTGGCCCCTAGGTGTTGAGACGTGTACAATCACACTGAGTACAGACTGGCCCCTGGGTGGTAAACCGTGTACAATCACAATGAGTACAGACTGGCCACTGGCTGGTGTACCCATGTACAATCACACTGGGTACAGACTGGCCCCTGGGTGGTGTACCGGTGTACAATCACACTGATCATAGCCTGGCCCCTGGGTGGTGTACCGGTATACAATCTCACTGAGTGTAGACTGGCCTCTGGTTGGTGAACCCGTCTACAATCACACTGGCTACAGTCTGGCCCCTGGGTGGTGAACCAAAGTAGAATCACAATGTGTACAGACAGGCCCCTGGGTGGAGAATCTGTGTACAATCACACTGAGTACAGAATGGCCCCTGGGTGGTGAACCCCTGTACAATCACACTGAGTACAGTCTGGCCCCTGGGTGGTGAAGCCCGTGTACAATCACACTGAGTACAGACTGGCCCCTGGGTGGTGTACCCATGTACAATCACACTGAGTACAGTCTGGCCTCTGGGTGGTGAATCTGTGTACAATCACACTGAGTACAGACTGGCCCCTGGGTGGTGTACAATCACACTGAGTACAGACTGGCCCCTGGGTGGTGAGCCCGTGTACAATCACACTGAGTACAGACTGGCCCCTGGGTGGTGTACAATCACACTGAGTACAGACTGGCCCCTGGGTGCTGTACCCGTGTACAATCACACTGACTACAGAGTGGTCCCTGGGTGGTATACCCGTGTACAATCACACTGAGTACATACTGGCCTCTGGGTGCTGTACCCGTGTACAATCACACTGAGTACAGACTGGCCCCTGGGTGGTGTACCCGTGTACAATCACACTGAGTACAGACTGGCCCCTGGGTGGTGTACAGTCACACTGAGTACAGACTGGCCCCTGGGTGGTGTACCCGTGTACAATCACACTGAGTACAGACTGGCCCCTGGGTGGTGTACCCGTGTACAATCACACTGAGTACAGACTGGCCCCTGGGTGGTGTACCCGTGTACAATCACACTGAGTACAGACTGGCCCCTGGGTGGTGTACCCGTGTATAATCACACTGAGTACAGACTGGCCCCTGGGTGGTGTACCCGTGTACAATCACACTGAGTACAGACTGGCCCCTGGGTGGTGTACAATCACACTGAGTACAGACTGGCCCCCAGCTGGTGTAACCCTGTACAATCATACTGGGCACAGACTGACCCCTGGGTGGTGAACCGTGTGCAATCAAACTGAGTACAGACTGGCCCCTGGGTGGTGTACAATCACATGGAGTACAGACTGGCCCCTGGGTGGTGTACCCATTTACAATCACACTGAGTACAGACTGGCCCCTGGGTGGTGTACCCGTGTACAATCACACTGAGTACAGACTGTCCCCTGGGTGGTGAACCCGTGTACAATCACACTGTGTACAGACGCCCCTGGGAGGTGAACTCGCGTACAATCAGACTGAGTACAGTCTGGCCCCTGGGTGGTGAACCAAAGTAGAATCACAATGTGTACAGACAGGCCCCTGGGTGGAGAATCTGTGTACAATCACACTGAGTACAGAATGGCCTTTGGGTGGTGAACCCCTGTACAATCAGACTGGGCACAGTCTGGCCCCTGGGTGGTGAGCCCTTGTACAATCACACTGAGTACAGACTGGCCACTGGGTGGTGTACCTGTGTACAATCACA
The DNA here is from genome assembly GCF_963921235.1 of Mobula hypostoma. Classification (NCBI taxonomy): domain Eukaryota; kingdom Metazoa; phylum Chordata; class Chondrichthyes; order Myliobatiformes; family Myliobatidae; genus Mobula; species Mobula hypostoma. The sequence goes on from NC_086102.1 coordinate 88,715,834, forward strand.
CTGAGTACAGACAGGCCACTGGGTGGTGAACATGTGTACAATCACACTGAGTACAGACTGGCCCCTGGGTGGTGTACAATCACACTGAGTACAGACTGGCCCCTGGGTGGTGTACCCGTGTACAATCACACTGAGTACAGACTGGCCCCTGGGTGGTGTACAATCACACTGAGTACAGACTGGCCCCTGGGTGCTGTACCCGTGTACAATCACACTGACTACAGAGTGGTCCCTGGGTGGTGTACCCGTGTACAATCACACTGAGTACATACTGGCCCCTGGGTGGTGAACCCGTGTACAATCACACTGAGTACAGACTGGCCCCTGGGTGGTGAACCCGTGTACAATCACACTGAGTACAGACTGGCCCCTGGGTGGTGTACAATCACACTGAGTACAGACTGGCCCCTGGGTGGTGTACCCGTGTACAATCACACTGAGTACAGACCAGCCCCTGGATGGTGTACCTGTGTACAATCAGACTGAGTACAGACTGGCCCCTGGGTGGTGTACCCATATACAAACACACTGAGTACAGACTGGCCCTGGGGTGGTGTACAATCACACTGAGTACAGACTGGCCCCTGGGTGGTGTACCCATGTACAATCACACTGAGTACAGTCTGGCCCCTGGGTGGTAAACCGTGTACAATCACACTGAGTACAGACTGGCCCCTGGGTGGTGAACCGTGTACAATCACACTGAGTACAGACTGGCCCCTGGGTGGTGTACAATCACACTGAGTACAGACTGGCCCCTGGGTGGTGTACCCGTGTACAATCACACTGAGTACAGACTGGCCCCTGGGTGGTGGTGTACAATCACACTGGGTACAGACGGGCCCCTGGGTGGTGTACCCGTGTACAAACACAGTGAGTACAGACTGGCCCCTGGGTGGTGTACCCGTGTACAATCACACTGAGTGCAGACTGGCCACTGGTTGGTGATCCCGTGTACAATCATACTGATTACAGACTGGCCCCTGGGTGGTGTACTTGTGTACAATCACACTGAGTACAGACTGGCCCCTGGGTGGTGTACCCGTGTGCAATCACACTGTGTACAGACTGGCCCCTGGCTGGTCTACAATCACACTGAGTACAGATTGGCCGCTGGGTGGTGTACCTGTGTACAATCACACAGAGTGCAGACTGGCCCCTGGGTGGTGAACCCCTGTACAATCACACTGAGTACAGACTGGCCACTGGGTGGTGAACCCGTGTACAATCACACTGAGTACAGTCTGGCCCCTGGGTGGTGTATCCATGTACAATCACACTGAGTACAGACTGGCCCCTGGGTGGTGAACTGTGTACAATCACACTGAGTACAGACTGGCCTCTGGGTGGTGAACCCGTGTACAATCACACTGAGTACAGACTGGCCCCTGGGTGGTGTACCCGTGTACAATCACACTGAGTACAGACTGGTCCCTGGGTGGTGAACCAGTGTACATTCAGACTGAGTATAGACTTGCCTGTGAGTGGTGTACCCGTGTACAATCACACTGAGTACAGACTGGCCCCTGGGTGGTGTACCCGTGTACAATCACACTGAGTACAGACTGGCCTCTGGGTGGTGAACCTGTGTATAAACATACTGAGTACAGCCTGGCCCCTGGGTGGTGTACAGTCACACTGAGTACAGCCTGGCCTCTGGGTGGTGTATCCTTGAACCATCACACTTGCCCCTGGGAGCTGAACTCGTGTACAATCACACTGAGTACAATCTGGCACCTGGGTGGTGAACCTATGTGCAATCACACTGACTACAGTCTGACCCCTGGGTGGTAAACTCTTGTACAATCACACTGAGTACAGACTGGCCCCTGGTGGTGTACAGTTACACTGAGTACAGACTGGCCCCTGGGTGGTGTACCTGTGTACAAACACAATGATTTGAGACTGGCCCCCGGGTGTTGTACCCGTGTACAATCCTACTGAGTACAGTCTGGCCCCTGGGTGGTGTACCCATATACAAACACACTGAGTACAGATGGGCCCCTGGATTGTGTACAATCACACTGAGTACAGACTGGCCCCTGGGTGGTGTACAATCACACTGAGTACAGACTGGCCCCTGGGTGGTGTACCCGTGTACAATCACACTGAGTACAGACTGGCCCCTGGGTGGTGTACCTGTGTACAATCACACTGAGTACAGACTGGCCCCTGGGTGGTGTACCCGTGTACAATCACACTGAGTACAGACTGGCCCCTGGGTGGTGAACCCGTGTACAATCACACTGAGTACAGACTGGCCCCTGGGTGGTGAACCTGTGTACAATCACACTGAGTACAGACTGGCCCCTGGGTGGTGAAACCTTGTACAATCACACTGAGTACAGACTGGCCCCTGGGTGGTGTACCCCTGTACAATCACACTGAGTACAGTCTGGCCCCTGGGTGGTGAACTCTTGTACAATCACACTGAATACATACTGGTCCCTGAGTTGGGTACAGTCACACTGAGTACAGACCAGCCCCTGGATGGTGTACCTGTGTACAATCAGACTGAGTACAGACTGGCCCCTGGGTGGTGTACCCATGTACAATCACACTGAGTACAGACTGGCCCCTGGCTGGTGTACCCATGTACAATCACACTGAGTACAGACTGGCCCCTGGGTGGTGAACCCGTGTACAATCACACTGAGTACAGTCTGGCCCCTGGGTGGTGAACCTGTGTACAATCACACTGAGCACAGTCTGGCCCCTGGGTGGTGAACCCTTGTACAATCACACTGAGTACAGACTGGCCCCTGGGTGGTGTACAATCACACTGAGTACAGACTGGCCCCTGGGTGGTGTACCCGTGTACAATCACACTGAGTACAGACTGGCCCCTGGGTGGTGTACAGTCCACTGAGTACAGACTGGCCCCTGGGTGCTGTACCCGTGTACAATCACACTGAGTACAGAGTGGTCCCTGGGTGCTGTACCCGTGTACAATCACACTGAGTACATACTGGCCTCTGGGTGCTGTACCCGTGTACAATCACACTAAGTACAGACTGGCCCCTGGGTGGTGTACCCGTGTACAATCACACTGAGTACAGACTGGCCCCTGGGTGGTGTACAATCACACTGAGTACAGACTGGCCCCTGGGTGGTGTACCCTTGTACAATCACACTGAGTACAGACTGGCCCCTGGGTGGTGTACCCGTGTACAATCACACTGAGTACAGACTGGCCCCTGGGTGCTGTACCCGTGTACAATCACACTGAGTACAGAGTGGCCCCTGGGTGGTGTACCCGTGTACAATCACACTGAGTACATACTGGCCTCTGGGTGCTGTACCCGTGTACAATCACACTGAGTACAGACTGGCCCCAGGGTGCTGTACCCGTGTACAATCACACTGAGTACAGACTGGCCCCTGGGTGGTGTACCCGTGTACAATCACACTGAGTACAGACTGGCCCCTGGGTGGTGAACCTGTGTACAATCACACTGAGTACAGACTGGCCCCTGGGTGGTGTACCTGTGTACAATCACACTGAGTACAGACTGGCCCCTGGGTGGTGAACATGTGTACAATCACACTGAGTACAGACTGGCCCCTGGGAGGTGAACTCGTGTACAATCACACTGAGTACAGACTGGCCCCTGGGTGGTGAACCCGTGTACAATCACACTGAGTACAGTCTGGCCCCTGGGTGGTGAACACTTGTACAATCACACTGAGTACAGACTGGCCCCTGGGTGGTGTACAATCACACTGAGTACAGACTGGCCCCTGGGTGGTGTACCCGTGTACAATCACACTGAGTACAGACTGGCCCCTGGGTGGTGTACCCATGTACAATCACACTGAGTACAGACTGGCCCCTGGGTGGTGAACCCGTGTACAATCACACTGAGTACAGACTGGCCCCTGGGTGGTATATAATCACACTGAGTACAGACTGGCCCCTGGGTGGTGAACCCATGTACAATCACACTGAGTACAGACTGGCTCCTGGGTGGTGTACCCTTATACAATCACACTGGGTACAGTCTGGCCCCTGGGTGGTGTACAATCACACTGAGTACAGACTGGCCCCTGGGTGGTGAACCCTTGTACAATCACACTGAGTACAGACTGGCCCCTGGGTGGTGAAGCTGTGTACAATCACACTGAGTACAGACTGGCCCCTGGGTGGTGTACAATCACACTGAGTACAGACTGGCCCCTGGGTGGTGTACCCGTGTACAATCACACTGAGTACAGACTGGCCCCTGGGTGGTGTACAATCACACTGAGTACAGTCTGGCCCCTGGGTGGTGTACCAGTGCACACTGAGTACAGACTGGCCCCTGGGTGGTGAACCCATGTACAATCACACTGAGTACAGACTGGCCCCTGGGTGGTGAACCATTGTACAATCACACTGAGTACAGTCTGGCCCCTGGGTGGTGTACAATCACACTGAGTACAGACTGGCCCCTGGGTGGTGTACCCGTGTACAATCACACTGAGTACAGTCTGGCCCCTGGGTGGTGAACCAGTGTACAATCACACTGTGTACAGACTGGCCCCTGGGTGGTGTACCCTTATACAATCACACTGGGTAAAGTCTGGCCCCTGGGTGGTGTACCGGTGTACAATCACACTGAGTACAGACTGGCCCCTGGGTGCTGTACCCGTGTAAATCACACTGAGTACAGCCTGGCCGCTGGGTGCTGTATCCTTGAACCATCACACTAGCCCCTGGGAGGTGAATCTGTGTACAATCACACTGAGTACAGACTGGCCCCTGGGTGGTGTACCTGTGTACAATCACAGTGGGTACAAACTGGTGCTTGGGTGGTGTACAGTCACACTGAGTACTGACTGGCCACTGGGTGGTTAAGCTGTGTACAATCACACTGAGTACAGACTGGCCCCTGGGTGGTGTACAATCACACTGAGTACAGACTGGCCCCTGGGTGGTGAACTCATGTACAATCACACTGAGTACAGTCTGGCCCCTGGGTGGTGTACCCATGTACAATCACACTGAGTACAGACTGGCCCCTGGGTGGTGAACCTGTGTACAATCACACTGAGTACAGACTGGCCCCTGGGTGGTGAACCCGTGTACAATCACACTGAGTACAGACTGGCCCCTGGGTGGTGAACCTGTACAATCACACTGAGTACAGACTGGCCCCTTGGTGGTGTACAATCACACTGAGTACAGTCTGTCCCCTGGGTGGTATACCAATGTAGAATCACAATGTGTACAGACTGGCCCCTGGGTGGTGAATCCATGTACAATCACACTGAGTACAGACTGGCCCCTGGGTGGTGAACCCCTGTACAATCACACTGAGTACAGTCTGGCCCCTGGGTGGTGTACAATCACATGGAGTACAGACTGGCTACTGGGTGGTGTACCCATGTACAATCACACTGAGTACAGTCTGGCCCCTGGGTGGTGAACCCGTGTACAATCACACTGAGTACAGACTGGCCCCTGGGTGGTGTACCCGTGTACAATCACACTGAGTACAGACTGGCCTCTGGGTCTGTGCCCGTGTGCAATCACACTGAGTACAGACTGGCCCCTGGGTGGTGTACCTGTGTACAATCACACTGAGTACAGACTGGCCCCTGGGTGGTGTACCCTGTACAATCACACTGAGTACAGACTGGCCCCTGGGTGGTGTACCCATGTACAATCACACTGAGTACAGTCTGTCCCCTGGGTGGTGAACCAGTGTACAATCACACTGTGTACAGACTGGCTCCTGGGTGGTGAACCTGTGTACAATCACACTGAGCACAGTCTGGCCCCAGGGTGGTGAATCCTTGTACAATCACACTGAGTACAGACTGGCCCCTGGGTGGTGAACACCTGTACAATCACACTGAGTACAGACTGGCCACTTGGTGTTGAACACATGTACAGTCACACTGAGTACAGTCTGGTTCCTGCGTGTTGTACACATGTACCATCACACTGAGTACAGTACAGCCCCTGGGTGGTAAACCGTGTACGATCACACTGAGTACAGGCTGAGTCCTGGGTGATAAACCCGTGTACAGTAACACTGCGTACAGTCTGGCCCCTGGGTGGTGAACATGTGTACAATCACACTGGGTACAGTCTGGCCCCTGGGTGGTGAACCCATGTACAATCACACTGAGTACAGACTGGCCCCTGGGTGGTGTACAATCACACTGAGTACAGACTGGCCCCTGGGTGGTGTACCCTTGTACAATCACACTGGGTACAGTCTGGCCCCTGGGTGGTGATCCCGTGTACAATCACACTGAGTACAGACTGGCCCCTGGGTGGTGAACCTGTGTACAATCACACTGAGTACAGACTAGCCCCTGGGTGGTTCACCCGTGTACAATCACACTGAGTACAGACTGGCCCCTGGGTGGTGAACCGTGTACAATCACACTGAGTACAGACTGGCCCCTGGGTGGTGAACTCGTGTACAATCACACTGAGTACAGACTGGCCCCTGGGTGGTGAAGCCGTGTACAATCACACTGAGTACAGTCTGGCCTCTGGGTTGTGAACCCGTGTACAATCACACTGGCTACATTCTGGCCCCTGGGTCATGTATAATCACACTGAGTACAGACTGGCCCCTGGGTGGTAAACCGTGTACAATCACACTGAGTACAGACTGGCCACTGGGTGGTGAACCGTGTACAATCACACTGAGTACAGACTGGCCCCTGGGTGGTGTACAATCACACTGAGTACAGACTGGCCCCTGGGTGGTGTACCCGTGTACAATCACACTGAGTACAGACTGGCCCCTGGGTGGTGTACCCGTGTACAATCACACTGAGTACAGACTGGCCCCTGGGTGGTGTACCTGTGTACAATCACACTGAGTACAGACTGGCCACTGGGTGCTGTACCCGTGTAAATCACACTGAGTACAGCCTGGCCCCTGGGTGGTGTATCCTTGAATCATCACACTTGCCCCTGGGAGGTGAACTCGTGTACAATCACACTGAGTACAGTACAGCCCCTGGGTGGTAAACCGTGTACGATCACACTGAGTACAGGCTGAGCCCTGGGTAATAAACCCGTGTACAGTAACACTGCGTACAGTCTGGCTCCTGGGCGGTGAACACGTGTACAATAAACTGGGTAGTCTGGCCCCTGGGTGGTAAACTGTACAATCACACTGAGTACAGACTGTCCCCTGGGTGGTGTACAATCACACTGAGTACAGACTGGCCCCTGGGTGGTGTACCCTTGTACAATCACACTGAGTACAGTCTGGCCCCTGGGTGGTGAACCCGTGTACAATCACACTGAGTACAGACTGGCCCCTGGGTGGTGTACAATCACACTGAGTACAGACTAGCCCCTGGGTGGTGTACCCGTGTACAATCACACTGAGTACAGACTGGCCCCTGGGTGGTGTACCCCTGTACAATCACACTGAGTACAGACTGGCCCCTGGGAGGTGAACTCGTGTACAATCACACTGAGTACAGTCTGGCCCCTGGGTGGTGAACCCCTGTACAATCACACTGAGTACAGTCTGGCCCCTGGGTGTTGAACCCGTGTACAATCACACTGAGTACAGTCTGGCCCCTGGGTGGTGAACCCATGTACAATCACACTGAGTACAGACTGGCCCCTGGGTGTGAACTTGTGTACAATCACACTGAGTACAGACTGGCCCCTGAGTGGTGTACAATCACACTGAGTACAGACTGGCCCCTGGGTGGTGTACCCGTGTACAATCACACTGAGTACAGACTGGCCCCTGGGTGGTGTACCTGTGTACAATCACACTGAGTACAGACTGGCCCCTGGGTGGTGAACCCGTGTACAATCACACTGAGTACAGACTGGCCCCTGGGTGGTGTACCCGTGTACAATCACACTGAGTACAGACTGGCCCCTGGGTGGTGAACCTGTGTACAATCACACTGAGTACAGCCTGGCCCCTGGGTGGTGTACAGTCACACTGAGTACAGCCTGGCCTCTGGGTGGTGTATCCTTGAACCATCACACTTGCTCCTGGGAGGTGAACTCGTGTACAATCACACTGAGTACAATCTGGCACCTGGGTGGTGAACCTGTGTGCAATCACACTGACTACAGTCTGACCCCTGGGTGGTAAACTCTTGTACAATCACACTGAGTACAGACTGGCCCCTGGGTGGTGTACAGTCACACTGAGTACAGACTGGCCCCTGGGTGGTGTACCTGTGTACAATCACACTGAGTACAGACTGGCCTCTGGGTGCTGTACCCGTGTACAATCACACTGAGTACAGACTGGCCCCTGGGTGGTGTACCCATGTACAAACACACTGAGTACAGACTGGCCCCTGGGTGGTGTACCCGTGTACAATCACACTGAGTACAGACTGGCCTCTGAGTGCTGTACCCGTGTGCAATCACACTGAGTACAGACTGGCCCCTGGGTGGTGTACCTGTGTACAATCACACTGATTAGAGACTGGCCCCCGGGTGCTGTACCCGTGTACAATCCTACTGAGTACAGACTGGCCTCTGGGTGCTGTACCCGTGTACAATCACACTGAGTACAGACTGGCCCCTAGGTGGTGCACAGTCACACTGAGTACAGACTGGCTCCTGGGTGGTGTACCCATGTACAATCACACTGAGTACAGACTGGCCTCTGAGTGCTGTACCCGTGTGCAATCACACTGAGTACAGCCTGGCCCCTGGGTGCTGTATCCTTGAACCATCACACTTGCCCCTGGGAGGTGAACTCGCGTACAATCACACTGAGTACAGTCTGGCCCCTGGGTGGTGAACCAAAGTAGAATCACAATGTGTACAGACTGGCCCCTGGGTGGAGAATCTGTGTACAATCACACTGAGTACAGAATGGCCTTTGGGTGGTGAACCCCTGTACAATCAGACTGGGCACAGTCTGGCCACTGGGTGGTGAACCCGTGTACAATCACACTGAGTACAGTCTGGCCCCTGGGTCCCATGTACAATCACACTGAGTACAGACCGGCCTCTGGGTGGTGAACTGTGTACTATCACAGTGAGTACAGACTGGCCCCTTGATGGTGTACAATCACACTAAGTACAGACGGGACCCTGGGTGTTGTACCCGTGTACAATCACACTGAGTACAGACTGGCCCCTGGGTGGTGTACAGTCCACTGTGTACAGACTGGCCCCTGGGTGGTGTACCTGTGTACAATCACACTGAGTACAGACTGGCCCCTGGGTGGTGTACAATCACACTGAGTACAGACTGGCCCCTGGGTGGTGTACCCGTGTACAATCACACTGAGTACAGACTGGCCCCTGGGTGGTGTACCCGTGTACAATCACACTGAGTGCAGACTGGCCCCTGGGTGCTGTACCCGTGTACAATCACACTGAGTACAGACTGGCCCCTGGGTGGTGTACCCGTGTACAATCACACTGAGTACATACTGGCCTCTGGGTGCTGTACCCGTGTACAATCACACTGAGTACAGACTGGCCCCTGGGTGCTGTACCCGTGTACAATCACACTGAGTACAGACTAGCCCCTGGGTAGTGTACCCGTGTACAATCACACTGAGTACAGACTGGCCCCTGGGTGGTGAACTCGTGTACAATCACACTGAGTACAGACTGGCCCCTGGGTGGTGTACCTGTGTACAAACACACTGAGTACAGCCTGGCCCCTGTGTGGTGTACCTGTGTACAAACACACTGATTAGAGACTGGGTCCTGGGTGCTGTACCCGTGTACAATCACACTGAGTACAGCCTGAACCCTGTGTGGTGTATGCTTGAACCATCACACTTTGGCCGCTGGGTGGTGTACTCGTGTACAATCACACTGAGTACAGGCTGAGCCTCTGGGTGATAAACCCGTGTACAGTAACACTGCGTACAGTCTGGCTCCTGGGCGGTGAACACGTGTACAACAAACTGGGTAGTCTGTCCACTGGGTGGTAAACCCATGTACAATCACACTGAGTACAGACTGGTGCCACGGTGGTGTACAATCACACTGACTACAGACTGGTCACTGGCTAGTATACCCTTGTATTATCACACTGAGCACAGTCTGTCCCCTGGCTGGTGATCCCGCGAACAATCACACTGAGTACAGATTGGCCCCTGGGTGGTATCCAATCACACTGAGTACAGACTGGCCCCTTGGTGGTGTACAATCACACTGAGTACAGTCCGGCCCCTGGGTGGTAAACCGTGTACGATCACACTAATTACAGACTGGACCCTGCGTGGTGAACCGTGTACTATCACAGTTTGAACAGACTGGCCCCTTGGTGGTGTACAATCACACTGAGGACAGACTGGCCCCTGGGTGGTATACCCGGGTACAATCACACTGAGTAAAGACTGGCCCCTGGGTGGCGTACAGTCACACTGAGTACAGACTGTCTCCTGGGTGGTGTACCCGTGTACAATCACACTGAGTACAGACTGGCCTCTGGGTGCTGTACCCGTGTGCAATCACACTGAGTACAGACTGGCCCCTGGGTGGTGTACCTGTGTACAAACACACTGAGTAGAGACTGGCCCCTGGGTGCTGTTGCCGTGTAAATCACACTGAGTACAGCCTGGCCCCTGGGTGGTGTATCCTTGAATCATCACACTTGCCCCTGGGAGGTGATCTCATGTACAATCACAGTGAGTACGGAATGGCCCCTGGGTGGTGAACCCCTGTACAATCAGACTGGGCACAGTCTGGCCACTGGGTGTTGAACCCGTGTACAGTCACACTGAGTACAGTCTGGCCCCTGGGTGGTGTGTACAATCACACTGAGTACAGACTGGCCCCTGGGTGGTGAACTGTGTACAATCACAGTGAGTACAGACTGGCCCCTGGGTGGTGTACAATCACACTGAGTACAGACTGGCCCCTGGGTGGTGTACCCATGTACAATCACACTGAGTACAGACTGGCCTCTGGGTGGTGTACCCGTGTACAATCACACTGAGTACAGACTGGCCCCTGGGTGGTGTACCCGTGTACAATCACACTGAGTACAGACTGGCCCCTGGGTGGTGAACCTGTGTACAATCACACTGAGTACAGACTAGCCCCAGGGTGGTGAACCCATCTACAATCACACTGAGTACAGCCTGGCCCCTGGGTGGTGAATCCTTGAACCATCACACTTGCCCCTGGGTGGTTAACTCATGTACAATCACACTGAGTACAGTCTGGCCCCTGGGTGGTGAATCTGTGTGTGCAATCACACTGACTACAGTCTGGCCCCTGGGTGGTGAACTCTTGTACAATCACACTGAGTACAGACTGGCCCCTGGGTCGTGTACAATCACACTGAGTACAGACTGGCCCCTGGGTGGTGTACCTGTGTACAATCACACTGAGTACAGACTGGCCAATGGGTGGTGTACCCGTGTACAATCACACTGAGTACAGACTGGCCCCTGGGTGGTGTACCCGTGTACAATCACACTGAGTACAGACTGGCCCCTGGGTGGTGTACAATCACACTGAGTACAGACTGGCCCCTGGGTGGTGAACCTGTGTACAATCACACTGAGTACAGACTGGCCCCTGGGTGGTGAACCCGTGTACAATCACACTGAGTACAGACTGGCCCCTGGGTGGTGTACCCGTGTACAATCACACTGAGTACAGACTGGCCCCTGGGTGGTGTACCTGTGTACAATCACACTGAGTACAGACTGGCCCCCGGGTGGTGTACCCGTGTACAATCACACTGAGTACAGACTGGCCCCTGGGTGGTGTACCCGTGTACAATCACACTGAGTACAGACTGGCCCCTGGGTGGTGTACCCGTGTACAATCAGACTGAGTACAGACTGGCCCCTGGGTGGTGTACCCATGTACAAACACACTGAGTACAGACTGGCCTCTGAGTGAAGTACCCGTGTGCAATCACACTGAGTACAGCCTGGCCCCTGGGTGGTGTACCGGTGTACAATCACACTGAGTACAGACTGGCCCCTGGGTGGTGAACTCGTGTACAATCACACTGAGTACAGTCTGGCCCCTGGGTGGTGAACCAAAGTAGAATCACAATGTGTACAGACAGGCCCCTGGGTGGAGAATCTGTGTACAATCACACTGAGTACAGAATGGCCTTTGGGTGGTGAACCCCTGTACAATCACACTGAGTACAGTCTGGCCCCTGGGTGGTGAACCCGTGTACAATCACACTGAGTACAGACTGGCCCCTGGGTGTTGTACCCATGTACAATCACACTGAGTACAGTCCGGCCTCTGGGTGGTGAACTGTGTACAATCACACTGAGTACAGACTGGCCCCTGGGTGGTGTACAATCACACTGAGTACAGACTGGCCCCTGGGTGGTGTACCCGTGTACAATCACACTGAGTACAGACTGGCCCCTGGGTGGTGTACAATCACACTGAGTACAGACTGGCCCCTGGGTGCTGTACCCGTGTACAATCACACTGACTACAGAGTGGTCCCTGGGTGGTATACCCGTGTACAATCAGACTGAGTACATACTGGCCTCTGGGTGCTGTACCCGTGTACAATCACACTAAGTACAGACGGGCCCCTGGGTGTTGTACCCGTGTACAATCACACTGAGTACAGACTGGCCCCTGGGTGGTGAACCCTTGTACAATCACACTGAGTACAGACTGGCCCCTGGGTGCTGTACCCGTGTACAATCACACTGAGTACAGACTGGCCCCTGGGTGGTGTACCCGTGTACAATCACACTGAGTACAGACTGGCCTCTGGGTGCTGTACCCGTGTACAATCACACTGAGTACAGACTGGCCCCTGGGTGCTGTACCCGTGTATAATCACACTGAGTACAGACTGGCCCCTGGGTGGTGTACCCGTGTACAATCACACTGAGTACAGACTGGCCCCTGGGTGGTGTACAGCCACACTGAGTACAGTCTGGTTCCTGCGTGTTGTACCCATGTACCATCACACTGAGTACAGTCCGGCCCCTGGGTGGTAAACCGTGTACGATCACACTGAGTACAGACTGGTCCCTGGGTGGTGCACAGTCACACTGAGTACAGACTGCCTCCTGGGTGGTGTACCCATTTACAATCACACTGAGTACAGACTGGCCTCTGAGTGAAGTACCCGTGTGCAAACACACTGAGTACAGCCTGGCCCCTGGGTGCTGTATCCTTGAACCATCACACTTGCCCCTGGGAGGTGAACTCGCGTACAATCACACTGAGTACAGTCTGGCCCCTGGGTGGTGAACCAAAGTAGAATCACAATGTGTACAGACAGGCCCCTGGGTGGAGAATCTGTGTACAATCACACTGAGTACAGAATGGCCTTTGGGTGGTGAACCCCTGTACAATCAGACTGGGCACAGTCTGGCCACTGGGTGTTGAACCCGTGTACAGTCACACTGAGTACAGTCTGGTTCCTGCGTGTTGTACCCATGTACCATCACACTCAGTACAGTCCGGCCTCTGGGTGGTGAACTGTGTACTATCACAGTGAGTACAGACTGGCCCCTTGATGGTGTACAATCACACTAAGTACAGACGGGCCCCTGGGTGTTGTACCCGTGTACAATCACACTGAGTACAGACTGGCCCCTGGGTGGTGTACAGTCCACTGAGTACAGACTGGCCCCTGGGTGCTGTACCCGTGTACAATCACACTGAGTACAGACTGGCCCCTGGGTGGTGTACCCGTGTACAATCACACTGAGTACATACTGGCCTCTGGGTGCTGTACCCGTGTACAATCACACTGAGTACAGACGGGCCCCTGGGTGTTGTACCCGTGTACAATCACACTGAGTACAGACTGGCCCCTGGGTGGTGTACAGTCCACTGAGTACAGACTGGCCCCTGGGTGCTGTACCCGTGTACAATCACACTGAGTACAGACTGGCCCCTGGGTGCTGTACCCGTGTATAATCACACTGAGTACAGACTGGCCCCTGGGTGGTGTACCCATGTACAATCACACTGAGTACAGACTGGCCCCTGGGTGGTGTACAGCCACACTGAGTACAGTCTGGCCCCTGGGTGTTGTACCCATGTACCAACACACTGAGTACAGACTGGCCCCTGGGTGGTAAACCGTGTACAATCACACTGAGTACAGACTGGACCCTGCGTGGTGAACCGTGTACTATCACAGTGAGAACAGACTGGCCCCTTGGTGGTGTACAATCACACTGAGGACAGACTGGCCCCTGGGTGGTATACCCGTGTACAATCACACTGAGTAAAGACTGGCCCCTGGGTGGTGTACAGTCACACTGAGTACAGACTGGCCCCTGGGTGGTGAACCCGTGTACAATCACACTGAGTACAGACTGGCCCCTGGGTGGTGTACCCGTGTACAATCACACTGAGTACAGACTGGCCCCTGGGTGGTGTACCCGTGTACAATCACACTGAGTACAGACTGGCCCCTGGGTGGTGTACCTGTGTACAAACACACTGAGTAGAGACTGGCCCCTGGGTGCTGTACCCGTGTAAATCACACTGAGTACAGCCTGGCCCCTGGGTGGTGTATCCTTGAATCATCACACTTGCCCCTGGGAGGTGATCTCGTGTACAATCACACTGAGTACAGAATGGCCCCTGGGTGGTGAACCCCTGTACAATCAGACTGGGCACAATCTGGCCACTGGGTGTTGAACCCGTGTACAGTCACACTGAGTACAGTCTGGTTCCTGCGTGTTGTATCCATGTACCATCACACTCAGTACAGACCGGCCCCTGGGTGGTGAACTGTGTACTATCACAGTGAGTACAGACTGGCCCCTTGATGGTGTACAATCAGACTGAGTACAGACTGGCCCCTGGGTGGTGTACCCGTGTACAATCACACTGAGTACATACTGGCCTCTGGGTGCTGTACCCGTGTACAATCACACTGAGTACAGACTGGCCCCTGGGTGGTGTACCCGTGTACAATCACACTGAGTACAGACTGGCCCCTGGGTGGTGTACCCGTGTACAATCACACTGAGTACAGACTGGCCCCTGGGTGGTGAACCTGTGTATAAACATACTGAGTACAGCCTGGCCCCTGGGTGGTGTACAGTCACACTGAGTACAGCCTGGCCTCTGGGTGGTGTATCCTTGTACAATCACACTGAGTACAGACTGGCCCCTGGGTGGTGTGTACAATCACACTGAGTACAATCTGGCACCTGGGTGGTGAACCTATGTGCAATCACACTGACTACAGTCTGACCCCTGGGTGGTAAACTCTTGTACAATCACACTGAGTACAGACTGGCCCCTGGTGGTGTACAGTTACACTGAGTACAGACTGGCCCCTGGGTGGTGTACCTGTGTACAAACACAATGATTTGAGACTGGCCCCCGGGTGTTGTACCCGTGTACAATCCTACTGAGTACAGTCTGGTTCCTGCGTGTTGTACCCATGTACCATCACACTCAGTACAGTCCGGCCTCTGGGTGGTGAACTGTGTACTATCACAGTGAGTACAGACTGGCCCCTTGATGGTGTACAATCAGACTGAGTACAGACTGCCCCCTGGGTGGTGTACCCGTATACAATCACAATGAGTACATACTGGCCTCTGGGTGCTGTACCTGTGTACAATCACACTGAGTACAGACTGGCTCCTGGGTGCTGTACCCGTGTACAATCACACTGAGTACAGACTGGCCCCTGGGTGGTGTACCCGTGTACAATCACACTGAGTACAGACTGGCCCCTGGGTGGTGAACCTGTGTATAAACATACTGAGTACAGCCTGGCCCCTGGGGGGTGCACCCTTCTACAATCACACTGAGTACAGACTGGCCCCTGGCTAGTGTACCCCTGTACATTCACACTGATTACAGTCTGAACCCTGGGTGGTGAACTCTTGTACAATCAAACTGAGTACAGACTGGCCCCTGGGGTGTGTACAGTAACACTGAGCACAGACTGGCCCCTGGGTGGTGTACCTGTGTACAAACACACTTAGTAGAGTCTGGCCCCTGGGTGCTGTACCCATGTACAATCACACTGAGTACAGCCTGGCCCCTGGGTGGTGTACAATCACACTGAGTACAGACTGGCCCCTGGGAGGTGAACTTGTGTACAATCACACTGAGTACAGTCTGGCCCCTGGGTAGTGAACTTGTGTACAATCACACTGACTACAGTCTGGCCCCTGGGTGGTGAACTCTTGTACAATCACACTGAGTACAGACTGGCCCCTGAGTGGTGTACTGTCCACTGTGTACAGACTGGCCGCTGGGTGGTGTACCCGTGTACAAACACACTGAGTACAGACTGGCCCCTGGGTGGTGTACAGTCCACTGAGTACAGACTGGCCCCTGGGTGCTGTACCCGTGTACAATCACACTGAGTACAGAGTGGTCCCTGGGTGCTGTACCCGTGTACAATCACACTGAGTACATACTGGCCTCTGGGTGCTGTACCCGTGTACAATCACACTAAGTACAGACGGGCCCCTGGGTGTTGTACCCGTGTACAATCACACTGAGTACAGACTGGCCCCTGGGTGGTGTACAGTCCACTGTGTACAGACTGGCCGCTGGGTGGTGTACCCGTGTACAAACACACTGAGTACAGACTGGCCCCTGGGTGGTGTACAGTCCACTGAGTACAGACTGGCCCCTGGGTGCTGTACCCGTGTACAATCACACTGAGTACAGACTGGCCCCTGGGTGGTGTACCCGTGTACAATCACACTGAGTACAGACTGGCCCCTGGGTGCTGTACCCGTGTACAATCACACTGAGTACAGACTGGCCCCTGGGTGCTGTACCCGTGTACAATCACACTGAGTACAGACTCTCCCCTGGGTGGTGTACCCGTGTACAATCACACTGAGTACAGACTGGCCCCTGTGTGGTGTACCTGTGTACAAACACACTGATTAGAGACTGGCTCCTGGGTGCTGTACCTGTGTACAATCACACTGAGTACAGCCTGGTCCGTGTGTGGTGTATCCTTGAACCATCACACTTGCCCCTGGGAGGTGAACTCGTGTACAATCACACTGAGTACAATCTGGCACCTGGGTGGTGAACCCGTGTGTAATCACACTGACTACAGTCTGACCCCTGGGTGGTAAACTCTTGTACAATCACACTGAGTACAGACTGGCCCCTGGGTGGTGTACAGTCACACTGAGTACAGACTGGCCCTTGGGTGGTGTACCTGTGTACAAACACACTGAGTAGAGACAGCCCCCTGGGTGCTGTACCCATGTACAATCCCACTGAGTACAGACTGGCCTCTGGGTGCTGTACCCGTGTACAATCACACTGAGTACAGACTGGCCCCTGGGTGGTATCCAATCACACTGAGTACAGACTGGCCCCTGGGTGGTATCCATTCACACCGAGTACAGACTGGCCCCTGGGAGTTATACCCGTGTACAATCACACTGGGTACAGACTGGCACCTGCTTGGTGTACAATCACACTGAGTACAGACTGGCCCCTGGGTGGTGTACCCGTGTACAATCACAGTGAGCACTGACTGGCCCCTGGGTGGTTAAGCTGTGTACAATCAAACTGAGTACAGACTGGCCACCTGGTCGTGTACAATCACACTGAGTATAGATTTGCCCCTGGGTGGTGAACCCGTGTACAATCACACTGAATACAGTCTGTCCACTGGGTGGTGTACCCATGTAGAATCACAATGTGTACAGACAGGCCCCTGGGTGGTGAACCCGTGTACAATCTCACTGAGTACAGACTGGCCCCTGGGTGCTGAACCCGTGTACAATCACACTGAGTACAGAATGGCCCCTGGATGGTGAAACCCTGTACAATCAGACTGGGCACAGTCTGGCCACTGGGTATTGAACCCGTGTACAGTCACACTGAGTACAGTCTGGTTGCTGCGTGTTGTACCCATGTACCATCACACTGAGTACAGTCCGGCCCCTGTTTGGTAAACCGTGTACAATGACACTGAGTACAGACTGGCTCCTGGGTGGTGTACTTGTGTACAAGCACACTGAGTACAGACTGGCCCTGGGTGGTGTCCAGTCACTCTGAGCACAGACTGGCCCCTGGGTGCTGTACCCGTGTACAATAACACTGCGTACAGCCTGGCCCCTGGGTGGTGAATCCTTGAACCATCACACTTGCCCCTGGGAGGTGAACTCGTGCACAATCACACTGAGTACAGACTGACCCCTGAGTGGTGTACAATCACACTGAGTACAGACTGGCCCCTGGGTGGTGAACTCTTGTACAATCGCACTGAGAACAGACTGGCCCCTGGGTGGTATACCTGTGTACAAACACACTGAGTATAAACTGGCCCCTGGGGGGTGTACACTTCTACAATCACACTGAGTACAGACTGGCCCCTGGCAAGTGTACCCCTGTACAATCACACTGACTACAGTCTGACCCCTGTGTGGTGAACTCTTGTATAATCACACTGAGTACAGACTGGCCCCTGGGGGGATGTACAGTCACACTGAGTACAGCCTGGCCCCTGGATGGTGTATCCTTGAACCATCACACTTGCCCCTGGGAGGTGAACTCATGTACAATCACACTGAGTACAGTCTGGCCCCTGGGTAGTGAACCTGTGTGCAATCACACTGACTACAGTCTGACCCCTGGGTGGTGAACTCTTGTACAATCACACTGAGTACAGACTGACCCCTGAGTGGTGTACAATCACACTGAGTACAGACTGGCCCCTGGGTGGTGAACCTGTGTACAATCATACTGAGTACAGTCTGGCCCCTGGGTGGTGAACACTTGTACTATCACACTGAGTACAGATTGGCCCCTGGTGGTTTACAATTGCACTGAGTACAAACTGGCCCCTGGGGGGTGCACCCTTCTACAATCACACTGAGTACAGACTGGCCCCTGGGTGGTGTACCCGTGTACAATCACAGTGGGTACAGACTGGTGCCTGGGTGGTGTACAGTCACACTGAGTACTGACTGGCCCCTGGGTGGTTAAGCTGTGTACAATCAAACTGAGTACAGACTGGCCCCTTGGTGGTGTACAATCATACTGAGTATAGACTTGCCCCTGGGTGGTGAACCCGTGTACAATCAATTTGAGTACAGTCTGTCCCCTGGGTGGTGTACCCATGTAGAATCACAATGTATACAGACAGGCCCATGGGTGGTGAACCCGTGTAAAATCTCACTGAGTACAGACTGGCCACTGGGTGGTAAATCTTTGTACAACCACACGGAGTACAGAATGGCCCCTGGGTGGTGAATCAGTGTACAATCACACTGAGTACAGACTGGCCCCTGGCTAGTGTACCCCTGTACATTCACACTGAGTACAGTCTGAACCCTGGGTGGTGAACTCTTGTACAATCAAACTGAGTACAGACTGGCCCCTGGGGTGTGTACAGTAACACTGAGCACAGACTGGCCCCTGGGTGGTGTACCTGTGTACAAACACACTTAGTAGAGTCTGGCCCCTGGGTGCTGTACCCATGTACAATCACACTGAGTACAGCCTGGCCCCTGTGTGGTGTATCCTTGAACCATCACACTTGCCCCTGGGAGGTGAACTCGTGTACAATCACACTGAGTACAATCTGGCACCTGGGTGGTGAACCTGTGTGCAATCACACTGACTACAGTCTGACCCCTGGGTGGTGAACTCTTGTACAATCACACTGAGTACAGACTGGCCCCTGAGTGGTGTACAATCACACTGAATACAGACTGGCCCCTGGGTGGTGAATCTGTGTACAATCACACTCAGTACAGTCTGGCCCCTGGGTGGTGAACACTTGTACTATCTCACTGAGTACAGACTGGCCACTGGGTGGTGAATATTTGTACAACCACACTGAGTACAGAATGGCCCCTGGGTGGTGAACCACTGTACAATCAGACTGGGCACAGTCTGGCCACTGGGTGTTGAACTCGTGTACAGTCACACTGAGTACAGTCTGGTTCCTACGTGTTATACCCATGTACCATCACACTGAGTACAGTCCGGCCCCTGGGTGGTTTAACCGTGTAAGATCACACTGAGTACCGACTGGCCCCTGGGTGCTGTACCCGTGTACAAGCACACTGAGTACAGACTGGCCCCTGGGTGGTGTACAGTCACAGTGAGTACAGACTGGCCCCTGGGTGCTGTACCCGTGTACAATAACAGTGAATACAGTCTGGACTCTGGCTGGTGTACAATCACACTGAGAACAGAATGGCCCCTGAGTTGTAAACCTGTGTACAATCACACTGAGTACAGTCTGGCCCCTGGGTGGTGAACACTTGTACTATCACACTGAGTACAGACTGGCCCCTGGGTGGTGTACAGTCACACTGAGTACAGACTGGCCGCTGGGTGGTGTACCCGTGTACAATCACTCAGAATACAGTCTGGCCCCTGGCTGGTGTACAATCACACTGAGAACAGAATGGCCCCTGAGTTGTAAACCCGTGTACAATCACACTGAGTACAGTCTGGCCCCTGGGTGGTGAACACTTGTACTATCATACTGAGTACAGATTGGCCCCTGGGTGGTTTACAATCGCACTGAGTACAAACTGGCCCCTGGGGGGTGCACCCTTCTACAATCACACTGAGTACAGACTGGCCCCTGGCTAGTGTACCCCTGTACAATCACACTGAGTACAGACTGGCCCCTGAGTGGTGTACAATCACACTGAATACAGACTGGCCCCTAGGTGGTGAATCTGTGTACAATCACACTCAGTACATTCTGGCCCCTGGGTGGTGAACACTTGTACTATCACACTGAGTACAGATTGGCCCCTGGGTTGTTTACAATCGCACTGAGTACAAACTGGCCCCTGGGTGGTGAACTCGTGTACAATCACACTGAATATAGTCTGGCCTCTGGCTGGTGTACAATCACACTGAGAACAGAAAAGCCCCTGAGTTGTAAACCTGTGTACAATCACACTGAGTACAGTCTGGGCCCTGGGTGGTGAACACTTGTACAATCACACTGAGTACTGACTGTTCCCTGGGTGCTGTACAATCACACTGAGTACAGACTGTTCCCTGAGTGGTGTACAATCACACTGAGCACTGACTGGCCCCTGGGTGGTGAACACTTGTACAATCACACTGAGTACTAACTGGCCCCTGGGTGCTGGACAATCACACTGAGTACAGACTGGCTAGTGGGTGGTGTACAATCATACTGAGTACTGACGGGCCCCTGGGTGGTTTACAATCGCACTGAGTACAAATTGGCCCCTGGGGGGTGCACCCTTCTACAATCACACTGAGTACAGACTGGCCCCTGGCTCGTGTACCCCTGTACAAACACACTAAGTACAGACTGGCCGCTGGGTGGTGTACCTGTGTACAATCACACTGAGTACAGTCTGGCCCCTGGGTGGTGAACCTGTGTGCAATCACACTGACTACAGTCTGGCCACTGGGTGGTGAACTCTTATACAATCACACTGAGTACAGACTGGCTTCTGGGTGGTGTACAATCACACCGAGAACAGAATGGCCCCTGAGTTGTAAACCTGTGTACAATCGCACTCAGTACAGTCTGGACACTGGGTGGTGAACACTTGTACAGTCACACTAAGTACAGAGTGGCCCCTGGGTGCTGGACAATCACACTGAGTACAGACTGGCCACTGGGTGGTGTACAATTACACTGAGTACAGACTGAACCCTGGGTGGTGAACCCGTGTACAATGACACTGAGTACAGACTGTCCCCTGGGTGGTGTACAATCACACTGAGTACAGCCTGGCCCCTGGGTGGTGAATCCTTGAACCATCACACTTGTCCCTGGGAGGTGAACTCGTGTACAATCACACTGAGTACAGACAGGCCTCTGGGTGGTGTACAATCACACTGAGTACAGACTGGCCCCTGGGTGGTGAACCCGTGTACAATCACACTGAGTACAGCCTGGCCCCTGGGTGGTTAATCCTTGTACAATCAGACTGATTACAGACTGACCCCTAGGTGATAAACCCATGTACAGCCACACCGCGTACAGACTGGCTCCTGGGCGGTGAACACGTGTACAACAAACTGGGTACAGTCTGTCCCCTGGGTGGTAAACCGATGTACAATCACTGAGTACAGATTGGTGCCAGGGTGGTGCACAATCACACTGAGTACAGACTGGCCCCTGGGTGTTATACCCGTGTACAATCACACTGAGTACAGACTGGCCCCTTGGTGGTGTACAATCACACTGAGTATAGACTTGCCCCTGGGTGGTGAACCCGTGTACAATCACACTGAGTACAGTCTGTCCCCTGGGTGGTGTACCCATGTAGAATCACAATATGTACAGACAGGCCCCTCGGAGGTGAACCCCTGTACAATCACACTGGGCACAGTCTGGCCACTGGGTGTTGAACCAGTGTACAGTCACACTGAGTACAGACTGTCTCCTGGGTGGTGTACCCGTGTACAATCACACTGAGTACAGACTGGCCTCTGGGTGCTGTACCCGTGTGCAATCACACTGAGTACAGACTGGCCCCTGGGTGGTGTACCTGTGTACAAACACACTGAGTAGAGACTGGCCCCTGGGTGCTGTACCCGTGTACAATCACACTGAGTACAGCCTGGCCCCTGTGTGGTGTATCCTTGAACCATCACACTTGCCCCTGGGAGGTGAACTCATGTACAATCACACTGAGTACAGTCTGGCCCCTGGGTGGAGAACCTGCGTGCAATCACACTGACTACAGTCTGGCCCCTGGGTGGTGAACTCTTGTACAATCACACTGAGTACAGACTGGCCTCCTGGTGGTGAACAATCACACTGAGTACAGACTGGCCCCTGGGTAGTGAACCCGTGTACAATCACGCTGAGTACAGACTGTCCCCTGGGTGGTGTACAATCATACTGAGTACTGACTGGCTCCTGGGTGGTGAAGCTCTGAACAATCAAACTGAGTACATCTGGCCCCTGGGTCGTGTACTATCACACTGATTTCAGACTGACCCCTGCGTGGTGTACAATTACACTGAGTACAGCCTGGCCCCTGGGTGGTGAATCCTTGAACCATCACACTTGTCCCTGGGAGGTGAACTCGTGTACAATCACACTGAGTACAGTCTGGCCCCTGGGTGGTGAACCTGTGTGCAATTGCACTGACTACAGTCTGGCCCCTGGGTGCTGAACTCGTGTACAATCACACTGAGTACAGACTGGCCTCCTGGTGGTGTACAATCACACTGAGTACAGACTGACCCCTGGGTGGTGAACCCTTGTAAAATCACAATGAGTACAGCCTGGCCCCTGGGTGGTGAATCCTTGTAAATCACACTGAGTACAGACGGACCCCTGGGTGATAACCCCGTGTACAGTCACACCGCGTACAGACTGGCTCCTGGGCGGTGAACACGTGTACAACAAACTGGGTAGAGTCTGTCTCCTGGGTGGTAAACCCATGTACAATCACACTGAGTACAGACTGGTGCCAGGGTGGTGTACAATCACACTGAGTACAGACTGGCAACTGGCTAGTGTACCCTTGTATAACCACACTGAGCACAGACTGTCCCCTGGCTGGTAATCCCGTGTACAATCACACTCAGTACAGACTGGCCCCTGGGTGGTATCCAATCACACTGAGTACAGACTGGCCCCTGGGTGGTATCCAATCACACTGAGTACAGACTGTCCCCTGGCTGGTGATCCCGTGTACAATCACACTGAGTACAGACTGGCCCCTGGGTGGTGAACCCGTGTACAATCACAGTGGGTACAGACTGGTGCCTGGGTGGTGTATAGTCACACTGAGTACTGACTGGCCCCTGGGTGGTTAAGCTGTGTACAATCATACTGAGTACCGACTGGCCCCTTGGTGGTGTACAATCACAGTGGGTACAGACTGGCCCCTGGGTGGTATCCAATCACACTGAGTACAGACTGTCCCCTGGCTGGTGATCCCGTGTACAATCACACTGAGTACAGACTGGCCTCTGGGTGTTGTACCCGTGTACAATCACACTGGGTACAGACTGGCACCTGCTTGGTGTACAATCACACTGAGTACAGACTGGCCCCTGTGTGGTGTACCCGTGTACAATCACAGTGGGTACAGACTGGTGCCTGGGTGGTGTATAGTCACACTGAGTACTGACTGGCCCCTGGGTGGTGTACCAATGTGGAATCACCATGTGTGCAGACAGGCCCCTGGGTGGTTAACCCCTGTACAATCACACTGAGTACAGTCTGTCCCCTGGGTGGTGTACCAATGTAGAATCACAATGTGTACAGATGGGCCCCTGGGTGGTTAACCCCTGTACAATCCAACTGAGTACAGTCTGTCCCCTGGGTGGTGTACTATCACACTGATTTCAGACTGACCCGTGGGTGGTGTACAATTACTCTGAGTACAGACTGTACCCTGGGTGGTGAACCCGTGTACAATGACACTGAGTACAGCCTGGCCCCTGGGTGGTGTACAATCACACTGAGTGCAGCCTGGCCCCTGGGTGGTGAATCCTTGAAGCATCACACTTGCCCCTGGGAGGTGAACTAGTGTACAATCACACTGAGTACAGTCCGGCCCCTGGGTGGTGAACCTCTGTGCAATCACACTGACTACAGCCTGGCCCCTGGGTGGTGAACTCTTGTACAATCACACTGAGCACAGACTGGCCTCTGGGTGGTGTACAATCACCCTGAGTACAGACTGGCCCTTGGGGTGGTGAACCCGTGTACAATCACACTGAGTACAGCCGGACCCCTGGGTGGTGAATCCTTGTACAATCACACTGAGTACAGACTGACCCCTGGGTGATAAACCCGTGTACAGTCACACCGCGTACAGACTGGCTCCTGGGCAGTGAACATGTGTACAACAAACTGGGTACAGTCTGTCCCCTGTGTGGTAAACCCATGTACAATCACACTGAGTACAGACTGGTGCCAGGGTGGTGTACAATCACACTGAGTACAGACTGGCTACTGGCTAGTGTACCCTTGTATAACCACACTGAGCACAGACTGTCCCCTGGCTGGTAATCCCGTGTACAATCACACTGAGTACAGACTGGCCCCTGGGTGGTATCCAATCACACTGAGTACAGACTGTCCCCTGGCTGGTGATCCCGTGTACAATCACACTGAGTACAGACTGGCCCCTGGGTGGTGAACCCGTGTACAATCACGGTGGGTACAGACTGGTGCCTGGGTGGTGTATAGTCACACTGAGTACTGACAGGCCCCTGGGTGGTTAAGCTGTGTACAATCAAACTGAGTACAGCCTGGCCTCTGGGTGGTGAACCCGTGTACAATCACACTGAGTACAGACTGGCCTCCTGGTGCTGTACAATCACACTGATTACAGACTGGCCCCTGGGTGGTGAACCCGTGTACAATCACACTGAGTACAGACTGTCCCCTGGCTGGTGATCCCGTGTACAATCACACTGAGTACAGACTTGCCCCTGGGTGATATCCACTAACACTGAGAACAGACTGGTCCCTGGGTGTTATACCTGTGTACAATCACACTGGGTACAGACTGGCACCTGGTTGGTGTACAATCACACTGAGCACAGACTGGTGCCTGGGTGGTTCATCTGTGTACAATCACACTGAGTACAGTCCGGCCCCTGGGTGGTGAACCCCTGTACAATCAGACTGGGCACAGTCTGGCCACTGGGTGTTGATCCCGTGTACAGTCACACTGAGTACAGTCTGGTTCCTGCGTGTTGTACCCATGTACCATCACACTGAGTACAGTCCGGCCCCTGGGTGTTAAACCGTGTACGATCACACTGAGTACAGACTGGACCCTGGGTGGTGTACAATCACACTGAGTACAGACTGGCCTCTGGGTGTTGTACCCGTGTACAATCACACTGAGTACAGACTGGCCCCTGTGTGGTGTACCCGTGTACAATCACAGTGGGTACAGACTGGTGCCTGGGTGGTGTATAGTCACACTGAGTACTGACTGGCCCCTGGGTGGTGTACCAATGTAGAATCACCATGTGTGCAGACAGGCCCCTGGGTGGTTAACCCCTGTACAATCACACTGAGTACAGTCTGTCCCCTGGGTGGTGTACCAATGTAGAATCACAATGTGTACAGACGGGCCCCTGGGTGGTTAACCCCTGTACAATCACACTGAGTACAGTCTGTCCCCTGGGTGGTGTACCAATGTAGAATCACAATGTGTACAGACAGGCCCCTGGGTGGTTAACTCCTGTACAATCACACTGAGTACAGAATGGCCCCTGGGTGGTGAACCCCTGTACAATCAGACTGGGCACAGTCTGGCCACTGGGTGTTGAACCCGTGTACAGTCACACTGAGTACAGTCTGGTTCCTGCGTGTTGTACCCATGTACCATCACACTGAGTACAGTCCGGCCCCTGGGTGGTAAACCGTGTACGATCACACTAATTACAGACTGGACCCTGCGTGGTGAACCGTGTACTATCACAGTGAGTACAGACTGGCCCCTTGGTGGTGTACAATCACACTGAGTACAGACTGGCCTCTGGGTGTTGTACCCGTGTACAATCACACTGGGTACCGACTGGCACCTGCTTGGTGTACAATCACACTGAGTACAGACTGGCCCCTGAGTGGTGAACCCGTGTACAATCACACTGAGTACAGTCTGTCCCCTGGGTGGTGTACCAATGTAGAATCACAATGTGTACAGACGGGCCCCTGGGTGGTGAAGCTCTGTACAAGCAAACTGAATACAACTGGCCCCTGGGTCGTGTACTATCACACTGATTTCAGACTGACCCCTGGGTGGTGTACAATTACTCTGAGTACAGACTGTACCCTGGGTGGTGAACCCGTGTACAATGACACTGAGTACAGCCTGGCCCCTGGGTGGTGTACAGTCACACTGAGTACAGCCTGGCCTCTGGGTGGTGTATCCTTGAACCATCACACTTGCCCCTGGGAGGTGAACTCGTGTACAATCACACTGAGTACAGTCCGGCCCCTGGGTGGTGAACCTGTGTGCAATCACACTGACTACAGCCTGGCCCCTGGGTGGTGAACTCTTGTACAATCACACTGAGCACAGACTGGCCTCTAGGTGGTGTACAATCACACTGAGTACAGACTGGCCCCTGGGGTGGTGAACCCATGTACAAGTACACTGAGTACAGACTGGCCCCTGGGTGCTGTACCCGTGTACAATCACACTGAGTACAGACTGGCCCCTGGGTGCTGTACCCGTGTACAATCACACTGAGTACAGACTGGCCCCTGGGTGGTGTACAGTCACACTGAGTACAGACTGGCCCCTGGGTGATGTACCCGTGTTCAATCACACTGAGTACAGACTGGCCCCTGGGTGGTGTACCCTTTTACAATCAGTCTGAGGGCTTGCTGTGACGCTGCTATTGTGCTCCCAGAACATATTTGACTAATCGATTTTCATTTACCTGTCATCCAGAGGGATTTCATACACAATTACATCAAGGCAGTGAAAGGTCATCAGAACAGAGAATGTAGTGTTATAGGTACAGAGAACATGCAGTGGAGGCAGAGAAATAAATTACAAGCATCACAACGAGAGGTGGATTGGGAAATACATCTTTAGTGTGTGAGATATCTCTTAAAATGTGTGATAACAGCAAGATGGAGTGTGTTCTTTTTGTTACGTGCTCTCAGGCTTCAATGGGGAAGAGAGAATGTCTGGGGTGGGAGGGGCCGTTGAGCATGTTGACTGCTTTGATAAGTCAGCAGTAAGTGTAAACAATAGCAATGGAGGGGAGGCTGGTTTCCGTGATGGAGTCAGGGAAATTCAGTTTCTCACTACTGAATTCCACAAATGTGAGTGGGAGTCGAGATTATGGGTGACCTACTATTTCAGCTCCAGTTTCCTGCACTCTCCCCTCCCCCTTTGTGAGCGGAAACCCACCGATTTGTGTTTTGACTAAGTTCAATGACAACCCTACAGTGTTCCTTCAACATCAAGTGCTGGAAGAAAGGATTAATATGGATGGGTGTCCACTGGCCAGCATGGACATGATGGGCTGAGTGGCCTGCTTTCATGATCTACAGCTCTATGACTACACAATAGTATTGCAAGAGCCCTGTTTCTTGGACTGTGACTGTTTCTCAATTCTTTGGCCCAGAGAAAAATAAGAGCATAATATTTAAAGCTGAAGTAGATCACAGGACCATTGAGCCTTCGCTCTTGCACCTCCACTCAAGATCATGGCTGATCTTCTACCTCAGTGCATTCTGCTCTGGAGCTCCATACCTCTTGATTCTCTTAAGATCCAGAAAACAGTTAACTGAATGAAAACAGAAGATGTCTTGAACACTTGGGAGGTCAGATGTTGAAACACCGTGTACCCAATATTTTCCATTTTTATTTAGGTTTCCAACATCTGCAGTTTTTAAAAATTTTTATTTACTGTTGGAATTAGTCCCACTTTTCTTTCAGGAAAACAAACCTCTAAAGAATTCTCTCAGTTCTGATTTCTATTTGTCTCTTTCTCCCTCAGATTCTATTTCGATTTCCTCACTTGCTTATGTTCAGATGTTGAACAAAGCTTGCTTCTACAACCAGATGCTTTCCTTAGTGAATGTCTATTGCTTCAATTCCTCCCTTGTAGATTCTAACTGAATTCATCCTTCACATCACAGATGGACCAGTGTTTCTCTATGCATAGTATAAATGAAGGGTCAATGACCTAAAAGGTTGTTTCTCTCTCCATAGGTGCTGCCAGACCTGCTGCGAGTTTCTCTCTCCATAGGTATTTTTTATTTTGATTACATCATTTACAAAATTTTTATCATAATTATTGGAGCATGCACAGTTCCTTAAGCTAAGCTGGAAGATAATGAGTTCAACACCAACTCTGTGGATTTGAATAATGTAATCCAAGCCCACACACCAACACAGCACTGAACAAATAACGTACAATTTCTGCATGATTCTTTAAATAGGAACTGCTGCTTCCCCTTCACCATCAGATTTCCGAATGGTTCATCAATGATACCTCATTATTCCTTTTTCGCATTATGTATTTACATTGTAATTTATAGTAGTTTTATGTTTTTGCACTCTACTGTTGGCGCAAAACAACAAATTTCACATCATGTGAGGCAGTAATAATAAACCTAACGGAGCCTACGCCCAATTGAGTGGAGAGGCTCAGTGAAGTCATTCAGGTTGGGCATGGCAGGCTCCAAAACAATATTGCTCCCTTAAATAACATCACAAAAACAAGCCTGGACATCATATTTTCTATTTTTGGTGATGCAAAAAATTATGGGGAAGTACCCTGAGGGCCACAGATTACTCAGACATCTGTAATTGAATTGTTAAGAAAAGGTCCTGTCAGGTAAATTAACTGAGTTTGTGAGGGACTAACCAGGAAAGTTGGTAAGATTATTTGATACAGAGCGAATGGAATTTAGTCAGATTCCACATGAAATCAAAGATCCCAAAGGCAGTTGGATCCAAAACTGGCTCTAGGGAACTGGAAGTCTGCTTCGTGGGAGGGTCCATAAGGACTAAGGACATTGGCTCTTTGTGGAGTACATTAATGATTTAGGACTAAAAGCAAGGGCCTTAATAAAGGCAATCAGGATTGATAAAATACGCAACAGGAACATAAATTGCTTTGAAGAAGAGAGGGCCTTTGAAGTACATCCGTAGACCCTTGAAGGGAGATAATATTGCTCTAATATTGATCTGAGATGCTCCCTATTGTTAGTCAGGTAAGGGGTACAAGTGTGTAAAGTTCTGATCATCAGCTCTGCCCTTGCACGTTGCACAGGCAGCAAGAATGGAATTGTGTTGTGGAGGTTTATGAGCATATTGGTGGAATGGGAAAATTTTAGTCATCAGGTAAGATTGGCTGGACTGCATTGCTGAGGTTGAGGAACAATTTAATGAAGAAAATAACGTACATGGGTCAAAGACAAGTGGATAGGAAAGACCTATTCCCATTAGCAGAGGAGTCTAAAAGCAGGAGGCAGGGTTTAATACAACAGGGAGAAGGACTAGAGGGAAGGTGGAAAACCTTTTCACTTTCACGCAGTTTGGGTTTTGGATCTCACAACCTCAACAAAAGAAGCTGCCATTATGTTCAGCCATTAGAACATCTGGGCATGTCCTGGAAGTGTTGTGACCTGCAGGGCTACACACCCATACTGGAGAGGTGGGATTAGGCTGGATAGTTCTTCATGAACTAGCATGTAAATGACGGGTGGAACAGTCATTGTCAATGATACAAATTTGACAACTTCATTTCCTTTTGCAATTACTCTGCCTTTACATTGCTGTACAGCCCTCTGAGCTAATGAAGGGTGTTGCATGCAACCTTCTGTGCAAGGACAGGCAGGTGAGGAGTGCATTTAAACTCAGAGACAGAGGCCAAACCAGAACATTGCTAGTTACACAGCAGACTCTCTCCTTTTTTCCTCAGTCACAATGACAGGTAACTGCATCAATTGGCTGTCTTTTCAAACAGTTTTTTCAACTCCCAGATATCCTGCAGCCACATCCAATTGCTTCTTAATTGGTTTGTAAATCTCAGAGTGGACAGCAGATGTTCTGTCTGGGCAGATACCCGGGAGGGCCCTTTCATCATTCCGCATTCCCTCCAGTGCCTCTGTGTTTTGTCTGATGTGGCAACCTGACATTAAAGTGTTTCAGTGTTAGCAGGGTTTAACAAGCACCTTGTTGTCTAATTGTGGGTGAAAAAGATTCCCACTCTCCTGAGCTACCGTTCGGTGAAACCACAGCCAAGTAAACGGGCTTGGCAGAATCAGCAGTGAGAAAAGATTCCATTCAGCAAGACACTGTGACCACGCAAAGGGGATGTACAGAAAATGGGACTTTTGGACCATGGGTGAAATATTATGACATACAGCCGTAGAGCAATACAGCATGGAGAAAGGCCCTTCAGTGCAACACATCCATGCTAACCAAGGTTCCCATGTAAGCTTGCCCCATCTGCCCATGTATGACCCACATTCCTTTAAACCTTTATGCTACCTGTTTCTCCATTTACAACAAGCTCCAGAGAAAGTACGGGGTTGGCGGTTTGACTGGGATGGTAATGACATACCGTAAAACAGGACCTCCGTGGAACAGAAGGGCAGAAGTTCACCTGATCTTGATTTTCGGTACGAAAAGTGGGGCATCATGATTCTTATGACTTCACCATGCTCCTACTTTTCATCTTATCCCTTTGGAAATAGCCAATCAGTGTAAATTAGCTTCTTCTTCGCCTTCTAACCTTTGATACAAGGCTCAGTGATTGTGCTCTGAGATCTCTGGTCCTTAACCCACTTGAATCTGCACTTCAGGTAAAGGGGACCTCTCCATTGTTCCCATTAAAATGTACCACCTCACATTTCCTCATCTCACCTGCCAATCAACTGCCCATTCTGTAAGTTTATTAATTACCTCCCGTACCTTGCAAGTCTCCTTTAGTGTTGACCATCATCCCAGTATCCAAACATTTAGAAATTGTGTTTTAGATTCCACAGGTAGTTGCTGTAAATGGTGAACAGTGATGGCCCCAGCACTGGTCCTTGAGGAACACCACAACCCACCTTCTCCTACTGGAAATGCCAGAGCCTCTTTGCTTTCTGACTTGAAAGTCATCCAGCAATCCATTCTGCTTCTTCTCCCTGACTCAGCACTCTCTGAAGTTAAGGCACCCTATCAAAAGCTTTTTGAAACTCTAGATGAAATTGTCGGCTTTCCCAATCAATAGGCCACTCCCTCTGTTACCTCCTCAAATATTCAGTAAGATTGGTCAAGTAAGGCCTTAAGCACTTTTCTGAAATCGATACCGACTAATCATTAGAAGACTTTTCAGTTCCAATACCTTCACAAGTTTTCCTTATCTCTTTATTAGTTGGTATACTATAATTTTTTCTACCACTATGTTCATCTGACTGATTCATAATGCCCAAGACATGATCTACCCTCACGTGAACTAAAGGTATTAAGTATTTACCATCCTCTGGCAGTGCAGCTATTTCTAATGAATGAAAAAAATATGTTGTAGTTCCTGTGCTATTTTGCCCTAGGTTCTTTCAAAATGCATGAATGCAGTCAATATGAATCAGGAATTTTATCCCCTGAGTTAAACTAGTTATGTTTTCTATTTTAAATGTGCTTATCTCACAACTTAGCTTAGCACCTACTGTCAAGTCTACTTCCTTAGTAAATAGTGGCTGAAGTAAAGATTTAATATTTCTGCCACCTCCACGTCACCTGTGGTATTGTACTGTCTCTTTCTTAATGGCCTCATTCCTCTCCAAACCATCTTGTGTTATACCCTGCAGGAGCAGTGTTCTGTAGGGGCTAGTATTGGGACCAATGTTGTTCATCACTTACATTAACAATTTAAACTCCAAAATCAAAAATATTTCACTGACTCACTTCACCTGCCTTGATAACTAGCTTCATAGCTCCCTTTTCCTTTTGATTTTTCCCTGTTCCCTGTGTTCTCCCTTATTATACTCCGAATACCCTTATGGTCAATATTTCCCTAACGCACTTGTTCATCAATGTGTGTTTAGTTTGTTCTTTTTAATAAAAGATTTTCCCCCTGCACTCTGTTTAGCACCATTTTAATTACTTATTGATGGCTGACAATGTTGTTTGTCAATAATGCTGTCCATTTTATCTTCCCAAGTTCCAATATTGGCCCTATCTCTTCTCCAAAGAGACATCCTTTTCTATTACCATCTTGAAATTAATCACTATCACCTAGATGTTCCCCCCACTTTCACCTCTCACCTGCCCTGGTTTGTTCCCTTCACTAGATCCAATAGTGAATTCTAAATCATTGGGGTTTCTGTATATTGTGTTAGATTGAAAAAGTATATACACAATAGAAATTTGACCCTTCTTCCTCTTCACCCACTCCTCTGGTCAAATTAATATCAAGTATTTTGAAATCCCCACATAATTATTTATTATACATTTCCACAATTTTCCTGATTACTTTCTCTTCCACTCTGAGGTGAACACTATACCTATAGTGTGACTGGTCCTTGATTATATTTTATCTCAAGTATTGTGATAATTCAGGTGTATATTTGGTTGATTCATTAAAATATTTTTAGACGTACACAAATGGGCCAAGAATGGGCAAATAGGACCTACTTAGATTGGGTTCTTGGTCGGCATTGGACTAGGTTGGCCAAAAGGCCTGTTTCTGTGCTGTATGACTCTATGTGGATTCTAATATGCTTTTGTTAGAATTATGTCTCATATTTCTATTGACTTTATGTTGTTTTAATAAACAGAGTTACACAATATCCTTCTTTTCCCAGTCTATTATGTCTGGCAATGTTAAGTTCCTAGGCCTGAATTTTCAGTAGCTGTATCTCAGTAATCCCCAGTGGATCTAATTCTTCCTAACTCATGATTGCCTCTAGCCCTATTGTTTTATTTCAGTCACTCTAAGCGTTATTTCTATATTTTTCCTTACAGTGCTTATTATTTTACCACAGTGGAGCTGTCTTGACTGAAATGTTCTTTGAGACATTCTTGAAACTACAATTGAGACATTTATGTAGTGATTTTTGCATCCTTTCAAGCACTACACTGGCAGAATAATATTTCTGAAGCGTGGTCACTGCTGCTGCGTGCGAACTGCAGCAGAAAGTAATTTTTATTTAATATTGAGAGAGACAACACAGTAACAGGGGCCTCCCAGCCCAGTGATCCTGTGCTGCCCAATTATTTCCATCTGCCCAATTAACTCACCAAGCCCTACATCTTTGGGAATGTGGGAGGAAATCAGAGCACCCGGGGGAAATCCACGCAGTCATGGGGAGGAACTCAGAATTGAACCCAGGTCTCTGGTGATTTAATACCTTGTGCTACCTGTTATGTTACCATGCCACCTCTGCTGTGCACTGTGAAAATTCTGCTTAAATGGGCATATTTTCAGTCCACCCAGCTGGAAATGGGTACCGGCAAATGCTGGGGGGGTTAACCTCGCGATAGACTGGCGTCCTATCCGGGGGGGGTGGGTAGTCTCGTACTCTCAGCCGCTTCACACCACAGAAACCGGCATAAGCACCGGCCTAATGGGCCACAAGGCTCGTGACAGACTTTAATTTTAAATTGCCTTAAAAATCATTGAAGAACAAAGTTTTGGAAGGTGTGATTGCTGTGGCCATTATGTGACAAGACCATGGCTTGATAGGCCGGTATTTCTGATTTCCCATGGGACTATCTTAGGTGAGAATTTTGGTTAGCATTGATTGTTAGGACATTTTAGAATCTCATTAATCAAATTTCCAAGCTTGCTTACTAATGCACTGATCTGTAGTCCTGCTGGGACAGGTTCTGTGTTTGGATTTAGCTTGATCACCATGAAATAGCCTGGAGGAAAATAAATACATATTTTCCATAAATGATATGGAACTGGCCTCCCTGGGAATCTCATGGTTTGGCATTTCCTTCCCTCCACCATTACTGCCAAGTCTAGGAGTTGTGCCTGGTCCAACGTGAGGACCCAAAGGATAGGCTTGGGCTGCACAGGGTACACCTAATAACAATGAGGTGCCAACCTCCAGAGGTTTTAGCTGCTTGCTAAACAGCCAAATACAATATGCAATTGGTAAGAGTGAGCTACTCCTCAAGATGTAGACCAGATCAAAGTTCTTCAGCCCTGCCGCAAAGTGAAAAACGGCCTTTGTCAATTTATGCTCAACTTTTTATCAATCCAGGGACCTACAAGTAAAGAAATGAGCTGCAGGAGGAACTCAGTAGATCAGGGATCTGTAAAGGGAAATGATCAGTTGTCATTTTGGGTAGATGCCCCATGACGGGTCAAGACCCGAAATGTTGTTTGTTCACTTTCCTCCCCAGATGCTGCCTGACATACTGAGTTCCTCCAACAGCTCAATTTTTGCTCCAGGCTCCAGCACCTCCAGTCTCCTGTGTGCCCACCGGATGAGTCACAGACAGAAGCAAAAGGTCTGCAGCTTTCTTCAGCTGGAAGTATTCAGTGACAGAACTTTCATCTTGTTATCCCCAGCATCACAGAAAATGGCCTTCAGCTAACACTATCAAAGAATAGCTGGAAGTTGAAAAGCAACAGAATCTACAGGAGCAGACGTTGTCCCAGCTGTACAACTGGAGACTGCACTCCAGAATAGCTGCATCTCTATCTAAGCTCCTGCACTATATTGACAACACAGGTATCTATCCAATAGCGTGGAAAACTGCCCTGATATCACCTCTTCACAAAAATATGTGGATCAAATCCAATCTAACTAACTAGTGCCCATTCAATCTCCTCTCACTCATCAGCAGAATGATGGAAGCTGTCTCCAGCAATGCTATCAACTGGCACTTACCACTAATTTGCTGATAAATCCTGAGTTTTGGATCCCCAAGATAACTTGCCTCAAGATTTCATTAAGAGCTTTTGTCTAAGAGCTGTGTTCTTACCAGCACACAGAAATGAATGAATGGTGAAGTTCTCTGTGTTCTTTAATTGTTAAGGTGGGCATGGATGAGAAGTAGGACATGGGCAGAGGTGGGGTGGATCACTGGACTACTGTTATGGGCCTAGACAGAGAATCCATTGCAAATGGCGGTACTGCCTCACAGCTTCAGACACCTGGGTTAATCCCAACCTTGTGCAGTCAATTGCCCTCCAAGTGCGCAGGTGAATGGAGAATCCGATGGGAACTAATGGGAAAGCGGGTAAAGTAAAGAATAGGATTAGTGTGTGATTGCTGTTGGTTGGCACCTCTCAGTGGGACTGGAACCATCAGAAATAATGGTTCCCTTGTGGATTAATCCACTTCACATTTGCCACTTCCTCCTCATTCACCATCCTTTTCCACTTTCCCAGCTTCAGATGCTATGGATTCTCCAAGAGGACCTCAGCCTTGTCGTAGTTGGGAGGATTGCGTGCCTCAAAGACCCAGAGAACTATGATGGCTGGAGTCAGGGCCGTCTGCTTTGGTTCTTGGTAGGGTCACCCATGCCAAACAGTCAAAGGGTAGAGGACAGACTGAGAGTGGTCCACCAGTCCTCCAGGTTCAGGGGTTCAGCTCAGGGCTCACAACCCTGACTAGTCAAACAAAACTATTACGGAAACAGCAATGAAGAATCCTTCCACATCTGAATGCAACGGTATTCCCCAGTCTCCTCCTGGGACTTGCATAACTGACAATAGGGAAAACTGAGAGTAAGCTACTGATATTAAATTCCTTGTCTGCATTAAATTCCATCTGAAAAATGGCAGATGGAATTTAATGCAGATAAGTGTGAGGTTTTGGACTTCGGTAGGACCAACCAGGGTAGGTCTTACACAGTGAATGGTAGGATACTGAGGAGTGTGGTAGAACAATGGCATCTGGGAATACAGATCCATAATCCATTGGAAGTGGTGGCACAGATAGATAGGGTCGTTATGAGAGTTTTGGGCTCACTGGTCTTCATAAATCAAAAGTATTGAGTACAGGAGTTGGAATGTTATGTTGAACTTATATAAGACATTGGTGAGGCCAAATTTGGAGTATTTAGTGCAGTTTTGGTCACCTACCTACAGAGAAGATGTAAATAAGGTTGAAAGAGTACAGAAAAAAATTACATGGATGTTGCTGGGTCAGCACGATCTGAATTATAAGGAAAGATTGAGTAAGTTAGGACTGCTTCTTTAGAACATAGGAGACTGAGAGGAGATTTTATAGAGATAGAGGTACACAAAATTATGAGGGGTATAGCTAGTGTAAATGCAAGCAGGCTTTTTCCACTGAGGTTGGGTGGGACTACAACCAGAGGTCATGGGTTAAGGGTAAAAAGTTTGAGGGGAACATGAGGAGAAACTTCTTCACTCAAAGGGTCATGAGAGTGTGGAATGAGCTGCCAGCACAAATGGTGCACACAAGCCCGATTTATCATTTTAGAGAAGTGTGGATAGGCTCATGGATAGTGGGGTATGGAAGACTATAGTCCTGGTGCAGGGAGTAGGAAGTAGGAGGTTTAAATAGTTTTGGCATGGACTAGATGGGCCGAAGGGCCCATTTCTGTGTTGTTAACGACTATATGACATGATGAAGGAAGCTCTGACGCATCCAGAGTTGGAGGACTTTTAATGCCAGCGGCATAACGGCAGTAAATAAGATGCTGTGGGTATGTCTCACTTCTCCCACTACTGAGGGGAATCAATCAGTGAGGCTGAGGACATGGTACAGCGTGGTTTCACACTGACAGCCACTAGTCCTGAGCGCAGCATGCGTGTGTGCCGGCGGAGGATAAGCCTGCAGTAAGCTCTGCTGCATAGGCTGCACGGAACTGCGATGGAGTGCACCATGGCTGCATCACTTGAGAAGTCAGCAACACAATGTTCAGCAGCAAATCTGTACCTGGATGTGGTGTGTGTGTGTGTGTGTGTGTGTGTGTGTGTGTGTGTGTGTGTGTGTGTGTGTGTGTGTGTAGACCCTTCCTGCCTCTGTCCTCTGTATGGAACAGCTGACCGT
This sequence comes from Mobula hypostoma, assembly GCF_963921235.1. Classification (NCBI taxonomy): domain Eukaryota; kingdom Metazoa; phylum Chordata; class Chondrichthyes; order Myliobatiformes; family Myliobatidae; genus Mobula; species Mobula hypostoma. The sequence continues at coordinate 88,753,141 of NC_086102.1, forward strand.
CTCACAGCAGAGTACCTGAGAACATCGTGTATAAAAGTGTAGAGTGCCAGGACAAGGATAGCCAAAGGTCTGCTCTGAACCTGCAGCCATTCCTGGGAACAAAAGCACTCCTGTCCAATTACTGCTGTCCCATCAACACTGCGGCTGGTCGTGTTGATGTGGGCCAACAGAAATCAGGTCTTCTAGGTCTAGGGCACCCTCTAGCACTGATTGTCCTCAGCACCTGGGACAGTACTGGGGCAGGATAAACCCACTTTATGTTGGCACAAATATTATGCAATTTCTTTTATATATTTGTTCTGGAATGCACATTTTTGTCCCCATTGATACAAGGAAATGATTAACGGAAGGAAGGCAATCAATGCAGGAATGTTTCTTGTTGGGGAACTGAGGGAAGTAAATCTCACAGCTGTGGGCCTTCTATTCTCCCTCCCTCTCCTAACACACTGTCCTCTGTCCGTTGCCCCTGTTCAGTCCTTGGATAATGGGCTGAGAGTAGACGGTGTATGGGAGGTGAGATAGTCTGTAAGAAAAAGTAGCTGGAAATAATGTTAGAAAATACGAGAAGATAAAAAGAATAAAAATAAATAAAATAATACAATAAAACATATAAGGAGGGCCTGTGGATTTCAGAGAAATTGCTTAAGGTAGGAAGATAAAAACAATCTTTGGACAAATTGTCATTTGAATAAACAGATTATGTGTATTTTTTATGACCATTAATGTGGCTGTGGTTTCACTCACTAAGGAAAATATAGTCAATAAAGTGATGCAGATGGAACTGTCTAAGGGCTAATGGATAATGATGGGCTGTAGTATAGAAAAGACTTTTCCAGAAACACTTTAAAAATTAGCTTAGTTTAAATCGAGTAAAACCTGCCAGTTTTACTACTAAAGCTGCAACTCTTTGATGGCTGAGTTCAAAGCAGCAGCTGAGGTAAAGTTATACTTCTTGTGGATGGCTGACTTTAACCCCTCTGCCACTGCCGAGTGTTGGCAGTACCTTTGCCCTGGACTCTTATCTCCACCTCCCTGTCTCACTGGATGCTTCCAAAGCACACAATGCAGGAATTAGTGATGCTCTCTGTGCCAAGTACCATTTGGGAGCCAAGCTGGCATAGGAAGCACACTCTGGCAAAGGCATCAACTAATACCTGCCCAAATTATTCAGTTCAACCCTGTCAACAAGCATGCAAGGCTCCAGTTTTGGAGCACGGCTGGGTACTTGTATGGAAAAAGCATTTCCCAACAGCACTATTAAAGGGGATCAGCAGCCATTTACAGCTGGTACTACACGGTGCTGCTTTCTGTTGTTGTTCTGAACCAGGGTTGTCTTCCCGGACCGGCAGAGTGTGTGTTGCCAACTGGCAGTGTATCTGTGATCTTCTGCACAAGCTGCATTGCTGGTTATGGGCACCAGTAATTTTTCCACTTGGCACAGAGGGATAAGTAACCAGGAAAGATTTACAACACAGATGGAGGTAACTGTGTCTATCCTGTCCCTATCAGAAAAGGGCAAGACAGCTGAATCACACTTCCCAGTGCTGGGCCCATAGCACTGCAGGACATAACTCTTCAAACACTGGATTCTCTAGCTTGGGAAAATCAGTTTGGTGCTGGATCCTGGGAGAACAAATTTGTAGAATGCCTACGAGAACATTTTGTGGATGAATCCACTGGGGAAAAAGTAATTCTAGACTGGGTGTTGTGCAATGAACAAGATTTGATTCGGGAGTTTAAAGCAAAGCATCTCTTAGGAGGTAAAGTGATAGAATTCACCCTGTGGTTTGAGAAAGAGAACCCCAAATCAGATATATCAGTAATTACAGTGGAGTAAAGGGAATTACAAAGGCATGAGAAAGGACCTGGCCAAAGTTGATCGAAAGGGAACACTAGCAGGGATGGTGGAAGAACAGCAATGGTTGGAGTTTCTGGGAGTAGTTTGGAAGGCACAGAATAGATACATCCCAAAGAAGAAGTATCCCAAGGGGTAGATGAGGTGCCTGTGGCTGACAAAGTAAGTCAAAGACACCATAAAAGCAAAAGGGAGGGCATAAAATGTAGTAAAAATTAATGGGAAGCTAGAGGATTGGGAAGTTTTTAAAAACAACAGAAGGTAACTAAAAGAGCAATGAGGAGAGAAAAGATGAAATATAAAGGTAAGTTAGCAAATAAGTTAAAAGAGTTTACCAAAAGTAATGGGGGACTGTGTCAGTGTTCTCTGTGGAAGACACTCACAGTGAGTATGTCACAAATTTGAGGATGTCACAGGGCAGAAGTGAGTGTAGTTGCTATAATAAAAGAGAAGGTACTTGGGAAGCTGAAAGGTCTGAAGTGAGATAAATCACCAGGGCCAGATGGACTACACCACAGGGTTCTCAAAAGAGGAGCTGAAGAGATTGTGGAGCCATTAGTCGTGATCTTTCAAGAATAACGAGATTCTAAAATGGTTCCGGAGGACTGGAACATCAGAAATTTTACTTTAACCTTTAAGTAGGGAGGCAATAGACAGGAAATTATAGATCAGTTAGCCTGACTTCAGTGATTGAGAAGTCGTATTATTAAGGAGTATCCTTAATTGAAGAGTATCCTTAATACTAGAATAGGCCCAAGTCAGCATGGTTTCCTTTAGAGGAAATCTTGCCTGGCAATCTGTTGGAGTTCTTTCAGGAAAAAAACAGGCAGATAGACATAGAACATACAATAGAATAGTACAGGAACAATTAAAGTAGTAATCAAATGGCAAACTAAACTAATCCCCTCTGCCTACACAATGCCCATATCCCTCCATTTCCCACACGTTCATGTATCTATGGGTACCTCTTAAAAAATCTCTAATATACCTGCCTCCACCACCACCCCAGTCAGTGTATTCCAGGCACCCACCACCCTCTGTGTAAAAACTTGCTTCTCACATCTCCTTTGAAATTACCCCTCTCACCTTAAAAGCTTGTCCTCTGGTATTAGACATTTCAACCTGTCTGTCTGTTCTGTCTATGCCGCTCATAATCTTACAAACCTCTCTCAGATCTCTCCTCAGCGTCTGCCACTCCAGAGAAAGCAACCCAAGTTTGTCCAACCACTTGCTTTCTAATCCATGCAGCATCCTGGTAAACCCCTTCTGCACCCTCTCCAAAGCCTTGACGTCCTCACTATAGTGGAGCTACCAGAACTTATGCAATAGCCCAGATGTAGTCTAACTAGAGTTATATGAAGTTGCAACATAACTTCCTTACCTTTGAACTTGATGCCTTGAGTAATAAAGGCAAGCATGCCAGATACCTTATTAACCACACTATCAATCTGTATAACCACATTCAGGAATGAAAAGGTTAATACAGGAGAGGTGTTTGATGTCTCTGGGCCTGTGTTCACTGGAGATTGGAAGAATGAGGAGGATCTCATTGAAACCTATCAAATATTGGAAGGGCCAGATAGAGGAGACTTGGAGAAGATGTTCCTTGGGGAGTCTAGGACCAGAGGGCACAGCCTCAGAATAGAGGGGCGTCCCTTTAGGATAGAGATGAGGAGGTATTTCTTTAACCAGAGGTAGCGAATCTGTGGAATTCATTGCCACAGATGACAATGGGTATATTTAAAGTGGAAGTTAATAGGTTCTTGATTGTTAAGGGCATCAAAGGATATGGGGCAGGAGAATGGGGTTGAGAGGGGTAATAAATCTGCCATGATTGAATGGTGGAGCAGGCTCGATGGGCCAAATAGTCCAATTCTGTTCCTATGTCTTTTGGTCTTAAACCACTGCACACCTATTGTAGGTGTTCGCAGAGTGTGTTGGGGGAGGAAGTTTCAGTATTTAGATACAACAACAGTGAAGGAACAGTCAAATATTTCCAAGCTGAGACGGCTTTGGAGGGGAGCCTGAAGGTGTGGCCATGTTATCGCTGCCCTTATCACTGGTGGTGGTTTTGGGAGGTACTAGCCTGGGTGAGTGACCACAGTCTACTTTGTAGGTGATTCTCACTGTAGCCCTCAGCAAGGAAAAGGAGGTAGAGAGGCTTGTCACATGGTGTGAGAACAACAATTTGATTCTCAATGTGGACAAGACAAAAGAGATGATTGTGAAGGGGCTATCTGACCACTCTTCATTGCACATCACTGGCTCTGCCATGGAGAGAATGAAGAGCACAAAGCTTCTTGGTGTGCTCATAATGGACGATCTAACTTTGACCCACGAGACCTCCTCCTTAGTCAAGAAGGCACAGCAGTGACTACTGTCTGAGGAGATTGAGGCGTGCAAGGTTCCCATTCTAACAACTTTCTACAGGAGCTCCAGTGAGAGTGTCCTGCCTGGCTGCATCATTGTGTGGTACGGAAGCTGCAAGGCATCGGACAGTAAACCCTACAGAGGATAGTAAAAACCACCCAGAGGATCACTGGGGTCTCCCTTCCCCCCATTTGTGACATTTATGAAAGCAATGTATATGAAGGGCTTGAAGTATTGTTGAGGATCCCTACTGCCCATCCCACAATCTCTTTGACCCACTACCATCAGGAAGGAGGTACAGGAGCATCAGGACTAGGACTGTCAGGCTGGGTAACAGCTTCTTCCTCAGGCTGTGAGACTTTTGAACACACTGCCACCACCGAGGTCTTGTCACTAGGACAGCCAGCTGTTTACTGTTCTGTTTATCTGTGTTGTGCACTTTACATGGATTTTGACTTATATCTTATTAACTTATTTATGGTGATATTTTGTTTAATGGTGCTGTGTGTGACAAATATTGTGTGGGTGCACCGTGGTCCAGAGGAACGTTATTTCATTTGGTTGTATATACGCACAGTCAGATGCAATGAACTTGAATTTGGTGGAGGCAGACAGTGTCTAGGGCAGTGGGTGAGGTGTAATCAAGTGGGCTGACTTGTCTTCATTGGTGTTGAGGCTCTTAAAAATTGTTGGAATTGACCTTACCCAGGGAAATAGTTGGTGTTCAATCACTCTCCTGATGTGCTTTGTAGATGATGGAACGGACTTGCTGTTTCAGGAGGGGAGTCACTCTCTACAGGACTCCTAGCCTCTGGCCAGGACATCTCCCTACCAGGATACATATGTGATTAGTTGAACTCTGATCAATGGTGACTTCCAGAATGTTAATGGTGAGAAATTCAGTGATGGAAATGCCACTGTGTTTCAGGTAGAGCTCATTAGAGTATCTTGTGTTGGACATTGTTATTACCTAGAATATTACCAGCCATGTATCAACTGATACCCAAATGTTGTTCATGATACCATTCTGAGTGTTCTCCACTTTGATTTGTCATGGGCCAGGGCTGCCAAAGTGACAGGGAAGACATTGTATATCACTCAATAAATAAACTGAGCAAAGCACCTGGGAGTGTAGGAAGGTTCACCTACTTCTGTATTCCATTCCCTTGCAATAAAGGCCAAAAGGCCATTTATCTTTCTAATTACCTTCTTTACTAATAGGCTAATTGTCTGTCCTTTGCCAACGAGGACACCATGATCTCCCCGTGCTTCTGTAGTCTCAACATTCTGCATTTCTACTCTTCCACCCTCACATTTCCCCAACACTACGCTCCAGCGGCCAAGTGTTTGCCCACTCACTAATACCCATCTGCATCTATGTCACCACTTCCTCTCACAGTCTGCCTTGCCGATTATCATTGCACTCTCATCACACACATTCAGCCCTTCTGTCATTAATATAGATTGCCAATATTGCAGTTAGGGACTCTTCTGCCAATCCGGTAGCATTCCACTATTACAGTTTGCCAACCTGAGAATGAACTGGGCCATTCTCTGCTTTTTTTTGGCTACTGAGTAGCCTAACGGTGCTCGCGTATCAGTGGCCAAACTATGGGCACCTGCATTGTGCAGTAACTTCTTATGCAGCAACTTATTGAATGGTACCTAGAAATCTAAACACATAACCTTTATGGGCTGCCTTTATTAACCCTGACTGGCCTTTCATGTAAGTATGGTATACATCACCTCCCTTTCAAAAGCTGGCTCTGCCCTAAAGATCCTGCAAAACAATGACTGTACTCTTTCCCGTAGATGCAGCCTGGCCTGCTGAGTTCCTGCAGCATTCTGTGTGTGTTGCAGTCGAGGAAGAGGCTCTTTGGGCCACGATGCCTGCACTGACCACGATGACAATATAAACTGCACATGGCCCTTATCCCTCCATTTCCAGCATGTTCATGTAAATGTCTAAATGCCACTGAAATGTTGCTATCACATCTGTTTCCTCCCCTGGTATCGAGTTCCAGGCACCTTGCCTTCTCTCATGAAAAACTTGCCTCGTAAATCTCCTTTAAACTTTTTCCCTCTAACTCTAAGGCCATAGCCTCTAGTATTTGACAGCTCTGGAAATAGACTCTATTTACCTCACCAATGACTCCCATCATTTTATATAGTTATGATTGTATTAAGTTTTCACTCCTTTTTGCAGCTGTATTGTGGGAGACTTTTAATGTTTCTACTATCAAAGTATTCCTTCATTCCCCAGTTTCTCCATTACTAATTCCTTATTCTCGTCCTTTGAGGCAGCCATTCCCAAATATTTTCTCCAGTGACTTTAATCAGATGTTTCACCCAAGTGATCTATACTAGCTCCCTATAGATCAAGCTGTCGGTGTCATCAAACCACTTCTGCTAAACTGTGAAACAAAAAGATATTTCACACATATTTCACCATTCCACGGCCCTGGTATGGGTTGGCCTAAAGTAACCGAGGTAGAGATGATCATACAGTTCTCCAGCCTGTGTACATGCATTCCCCTGGATATGATCCCCCATGCCCAGCCTCTCTGCCAATGTACCTCCCCCAGGTTCTCCACTTCTTCCTTTGCTCCTCATGTTGACCTGGCTCCTCAATCCATGCACTGCTCACCTCTCTTCCTCGCACTCCCCACACTACCCACACTCCCCATCTCCATCCCGATACTCTCCACCCCCTCTCCCATACACCCCACTCTTCCTCCCACACTCCACAACCTGTCTCTCTTCACACTTCCTACCACTCGCATTCCCCAGCTTTCTCTCCTATAGACGTTCCACTCCTCTTCCTTACACTCTCCACCCCCTCTCCCGTATACCCCACCCTTCTCCCTCCCACACTCCACAACCTGTCTCTCTTCACACTTCCTACCACTCGCATTCCCCAGCTTTCTCTCCTATAGACGTTCCACTCCTCTTCCTTACACTCTCCACCCCCTCTCCCGTATACCCCACCCTTCTCCCTCCCACACTCCACAACCTGTCTCTCTTCACACTTCCTACCACTCGCATTCCCCAGCTCTCTCCTATAGACGTTCCACTCCTCTTCCTTACACTCTCCACCCCCTCTCCCATACACCCCACTCTTCCTCCCACACTCCACAATCTGTCTCTCCTCACACTTCCTACCATCTGCATTCCCCAGTTTTCTCTCCTATAGACGCCCCACTCCTCTTTCCCACTCCAAAGATCTCTCTTTCCCATACTCCCCTTGCCAATGCTCCCCCTGTAATTCCCCGAACCCTCTCTCCCATGTTCCATCTGCAATCCCCTTGCTCCTCTCCCTACTTGCTACCAACACTCCTTGGACTCCAGACTGCTTACCAAAACTGGAATCATTGTGATTTCCACTTTGAAAACCTCTTCTCTAAGGAACCTATATTTACCTTGGGAAATAGCAAGGTTTCTCAATGAAATACATAATGTTATGATTATTCTTCTCTGGAGGTCTGCTGAATTAATACTCAGAAAAAATAACTCATCACCTGCTTTATATTTCTTGCTGAATTACACACCATCTTGCTTCACCCCAACTTTCCTCATCTTTTACTGCTTATTAATTTGTTTCCTATTCTCTGGCTTATGACTAACTGCCACATTTCATTCTCTTTCAGCTGACTGTCTCTTTTAACTTCCTCCATCGGCAACAGCTGGAACATCTTTCCCATGTAGTTTTCTTTCTCAGTAGAACATATCCTTGTAGAAATACAGCTCCTAAATTATCTCCCATTGCTTCTCTGCTATCTTAGGCATTTTCTTATTGCACTCCACCCTATTTTCTCCATACCTTGTTTCTATCTTTAAGTTATGATATTAATTTCAGAGTCAAACTGACTATGAAATCCATTGTGTTATCACCACTTTTCCCAGAGATTCACTGAATTAATCCTGCCTCATGACACAAGACCTGATTTAAATTAACCAGCCCCAATTGATTCCAGATGTGTTGCTTCCAAACAACAGGAATTCTGCAGATGCTGGAAATTCAAGCAACACACATAAAAGTTGCTGGTGAACGCAGCAGGCCAGGCAGCATCTCTAGGAAGAGGTGCAGTCGACGTTTCAGGCCGAGACCCTTCGTCAGGACTAACTGAAGGAAGAGTGAGTAAGGGATTTGAAAGTGGAGGGGGAGGGGGAGATCCAAAATGATAGGAGAAGACAGGAGGGGGAGGGATGGATTTTAGTCATTGAAATGGACTTTGTTTTCACTCTTCTTTTCAGGCCAAATCTAGGAGGAGTTTCGATTCTTATAGATAATAGTACCTGGGATCCTCAGAAGGTCCAAACTGAAAGGCTTGGAAACGAATCCTAAAGCCAACTGGAGTAAGTTGGCGACGGAGGCACGTTCCAAGAAAGGATATATGGCTGTGATAGCGAGTCTGAGTCAAAGTGTGGTCGAAAAGTTGAAGAGCCGAAGAAATTACAGATGGGGAGCAGTGAGAGATGGTTTCACTGAACTCCCGTCGAAGAGAGGATCTAAACTTCTTCGGTGTAGGCATCACCGGAAGAGGCTTCGCAGTAGTGAATTTAAACGCAAACAACAGGAACTCTGCAGATGCTGGAAATTCAAGCAACACACATAAAAGTTGCTGGTGAATGCAGCAGGCCAGGCAGCATTTGAATTCACACTTGGCACTCACTCTCAATCTACATTTTCCAATCCATACTAAGATTAATCTTGCCTACAAAACCTTCCTGACTCAATATCGAATTCTACAACTTCTACATCTTCAGGTAAATCACATTCTTTATCTGGATCAGAACCGATCAATTCTGTTGTGGCTCATCCGCTTGTAATATTGGCTGCTTTTCTCTCTCCACTAGAACAGCCTGACATGCAGGGAATTTCCTACCACTCTGTATTTTGCATTACTTTTTTCATGCTCGCTCTCTTCCTTTCTTTCAAACAGACCCATTTGAAGACTCTTATATTCTCTCACGTTCTCTCTCTCTCTAATTCCCTCATCAATCTATCCTATTATCTATAACTAATCCCATGACAATCTTTACCTCACCTTATTTCGTTTGTTCTGTACATCACTTCCACATCCTCTCTGGAACTTAAAACCAGCATCCCTTCTCTCTAGCACTGTTTCTCTCTCCACATGAATTGCCTAGCCTGCTGAGAATTTGACACCATTCTACAGAGGTGGTCACTGCAAATCACACTGCTAACCATCCAGCACAGCTGGAGGTATCAGCTTTCCTGCTATACCTGGTGTGGCAAAACTGCAGAGCTTTGACCTGGTCCTTGGGTAGCGGGATAGAATAGTTCTGTTTTTGGTAGGTTGCTTTCCCTTTAAGCCTGATTTATACTTCTGTGTCAACTCGACCCCGTAAGTACTGCGTTGCCGCAAACCCTATGCAGAGCCGAGGCGGATCCCTACGCCATAGCCTACGCACACCTCTCCCAAAATGTAACTATGCGTCGCGGCAACGCAGAATGCAACAGCTGTGATTGGTCCACTTGGTAGCATTGCATTTCACCCTACGCTACAAAAGCTTCTACTGGGTGACAGAAGGGCAGAGAAGGAACTCTGGCTGCAATGCTTTCCATAAAGCTTTACAGACCTCCGAAATTATGGAGGACACATTTTGCTTTTATGAAAAAAGGCGCTCACTTCTTGTTTACCCCAAGAAAGACTACCATGACCATGAAGCCTTGCACGGGCAGATGTGTGCACATGTGTGACGTGGGCGAATTGCAGAGCGACGTAGACACACCAATACACAAGTATAAATGCTTACAACATGCGTAGGTCACTTGTGTAGGTTACTGTGTCCAGTTAACGCAGAAGTATAAATCAGCCTTTATAGCAAACGTGTAGTCATGGGCTGCAGTTTCCTTAGACTGGGACAGACTGTAGGTTTTATTTTTGGCATTGCTTCTGAATTCTACATTAGCCACTGATCGTCTGGCTTGACTTGAATGGAAGAGTGAGGGATGTACCATATCATGAGTTTATAGGTTGTTGAAGGATCTATCAAGGGCGGAACATATTCAAATGCTCCCCTCCACCACCACCTTATCACTTCCTGTTTAGGCATCTGTTAGTCTCGTAAGACCATAGATTTGCACCTTGGAAGGTTTCCAGGGTGCAGGCCTGGGCAAGGTTGTATGGGAGACCAACAATTGCCCATGCTGCAAGTCTCCCCTCTCCACGCCATCGATGTTGTTCAAGGGAAGGGCACTAGGGCCGATACAGCTTGGCACTGGTGTCGTCGCAGAGCAATGTATGGTTAAGTGCCTTGCTCAAGGACACAACATGCTGCCTCAGCTGAGACTTGAACTAGCGACCTTCAGATCACTAGACTGACACCTTAACCGCTTGGCCACACACCTGTTAGTCACTTACAGTATGTACAGACACTCCTGTGTCAAGCGTCACTTTATGGACTTACAATCAAACTATGTATACAAGCTTGCTTATGTATTTTTATTTATCGTGTTTTATATTACTGTGTTCTTTATCTTATTGTGTTTTGTTTTTGTGGTACATTGGATCTGGAGTAATAACTCTCCATTACGCTGGTGTCGTGGAAATGACAATTAAACTATCCTGAGTATTGATGCAATCACGAATAGGTCTACATCACTCGGAGTTTGAGGAGATTTGGTCTGTCAGCAAAAACTCACATCAGACAGAGACAATGGCCTGACTCTGGTGTCCATTGCTGATGAAGGAAACAAGCAAACAGGTGTGGAACGAAAATGGGAACTATTGAAAAGCTTGGATACTTGAAGGACAAATGTTACTTGGTGAGGTAAGAATGCCTGTCCTTGACCACGTGAGACATCAAGGCTGAAGCCAACAGGGTCAAAGGAACATGCCCTACAGGAAAGATGAAATGAACTGTGAATGTGATTGAAGCAGGTACAATAACAACATTTACAAGACGTTTGGATAGTCATGTATCAAAGGGATATGGGTCGAACATGGGTAAAAGGGACTAACTTGGTGGGCACTGTGATTGGCATGGATGAGTTGGGTTAAAGGGCATAGCTCCGTGCATTATGATTTTGTGGTTGTAGTTTTTGGAGCTTTGCCTGAGAGAGCGAGTCATGGACATAGCTACAAAATAAGTGTCTCAGATGTTTTAATAATCAATAAAACCGAGGTGCGTAAAAATGTCTTTTCTCAGAAGGTAGTGCTTTGCTGGAACTGCCTTCCCCCGGTGTGCTGGAGGCCAGATCATAAGATACATTTGAGGAAAAGTGATTGAAAGATTGGGGGAATGTTGCTATGGGGCACAGGCATTGAAGAGGAGTCGAGGCCACCATAAATCAGTTATGATCATATTGAATGGGGGGGGCCAAGTGGCCTCCTCCTTGAATATGGCATTGGACTGAGATGAGGAGAGATTTCTTCACTCTAGGCAGAGCACTATGGAACTGTCTGCCGCAGATAGTTCTGTAGACTAGAGTACAGTATGAATTTACAAAGGATACTCGCCATTAGAGAACAAGACGATAAAACCAGAAGACATGGGAGCAGAATAAGGCCATTCAGCCCACTGAATCTGCTCTACCACTTGATCATGACTGATTTATTTTCTCTCTCAATCCCATTCTCCTGCTTTCTCCCCATAACCCTTGACATCTTCACTAATCAGGAACCTATCACCCTCTGCTTTAAATATACCCAATGACTTGGCTACCACAGCTGTCTGTGGCCATGAAGTCCACAGATTCACCAATTCCTGGTTGAAGAAATTCCTCACTCAGAGGGTGGTATGGTGGGGGGGAGAGGAGGGAGATGGTATTGAGATAGTCAACTGTGACCTCTGCCTGCATTTTCTGCATTCTTACAGTCTTGAAATGAAGCATGCACAGTACGGAGCGCCACTAAACCAGCCTGAGCTCTCCTCACTCATCTGGTCAGTGCAGGAAAGGTGAAGATCTTGCTGAGCTTTGTGCCCGGACTCTCACCTTGGAACCAGGTGGTTAGATACCAAGCCCTATGGTCAGTGACAAGTACAATCCAAGCCGACACTAAGTGCATTACTGTCAGAGATGCTCCAATTCTCGTGAATGAGACATTGAGGTTAAAATATGCTCTGTGCTTGTCAGCCAATGGGAATAAGCCAGCTTGCGATGAATTGAAGTGGGAACCACTTTGAACAGCAGCCAGTCGTAAATTAAAGACTAATTAACAGTGTTGCAAGAATTTCTCTACAAAAAAGTCCTATTTGCCTATCAAGGCAGTCTCATTCATATCACTAGCCACTTATTTCTCTGTCTTCTATCTCTTAAGTGTGTCCATTCTCCCTCCCATATCCTAAACACTAGGGGGCACTTAGCACAGCTGATTGCCCTTGCAAACTGCACAGCTTTGGGGTGTGGGAGGGAACTGGAGACTAGAGGGAAGCCCACATCGTCACAGGAGGAATGTGCAAACTCCACATAGGCAGTGCTGGAGAATAGGATTGAACTTGGGCTGGTGGAGACGAGATGTGGATTCTGAACCAGCGCAGTGACCAGCGCTAAACCCCAACCAGCACTGTCAAAGCTGATCACCTGCTCATGCTATGTTATTAATGGAGCTTGCTGCGGCAAATTAGCTTCTACCTTCTGCAAGACCTCCACGACTACTCCTTATAATGCTTCATCAACTGCAAATGCTTTAGGGATCCTGAGGCAAGGGGAGGTGCCAATTAAAAGCAAGGTCCATCAGTTTTCATTTCTTTAGGTATGTAAATTATTGCTTAAATTCAGCTCCAGGCTTTGACATTGTCACTTTTAATAGTTTATCTAGAGAAGGGACCAAACGGATGGGTGAGCTTGGCTGAAGCAGAAAAGAAAAATCACTCTTCTATACCAAAGGAGGATTTAGTACTTGCTGACAAGGGAAAGGAACTGAATGCATGTTAGTGTAAAAGAAGCCCCTTCCTTAAAAGCCTCAGTTAACACAGCGAATAATATTCTCATATCTGCCAAATGCCTTTTATTTCGGGAAATTAAAAATTGGGTTCTCTAGATGCCTAAGTGCTAAATATAATTCAGTGCGATTGACATCTCAAGGAGAATTTTATAATGAAAATCTAGATCAAAGTGTAATCAAGGTTAAAATATTTTAGCTTCATGTTGAAGTAATCATTATTATACATTGATATTACCCACTATACAAATATTGCACCATGATTAACTCTCTGTTTTCCTTCACACACACACACACACACACACACAACATTTTTAGCTTCGATTTCACAGCTTGTCTCTTGTGTTAAACCCGGAATGATAAATGATAAACGATGTTGGCTGAGTATAAACTCTTTCTCGGTGATTTATAATGACCAAAGGCAGAACGTGTTTTCCCAAGAACACAAGGGAACAGGGTCAGGAAGAGGCCACTCGGTTCCTCAGCCCTACATCACCATTCAACATGATCTGTGCTGGTCTCAACCACTTCCCTGTGCTACTTTCCCTGAGTTCTCCATTCCCTGATCATTCAAAACACTACTTACTTCCTCTTTAAATGTCCTAGCCTTCACAACCCCCGGAGTAGAAAGTTCCAGAGATTCAGCACACTCAGCATGGAGAATCAGAATTGGGTTTAATATCACCAGCATATGTTGTGAAATTTGTCGTCTTTGCAGCAGCCGTACAATGCAATACATAATGATAGAGAAAGCATATACACATATAATAGTTAATTAAAAAAGTAGTGCAAAAATAGAAATAAAAAAAGTAGCAAGGTAGTGTTCACGCGTTCAATGTCCATTTAAGATTGGATGGCAGAGGGGAAGAAGCTGTTCCTGAATCGCTGAGTGTGTGCCTTCGGGCTCCTGTATGACCTGGGTGTCGGGAGTCCTTAATGATGGACGCTGCCTTTTTGAGGGATTGCTCCTTCAGCATGTCCTGGAAACTAAGGAGGCTCGTGCCCATTATCATAGAGCTGATTAAGGTTACAACTCTCTGCAGCTTATGCCAGTCAGAATGTTCTCCACGGTACATCTGTAGTAACTTGTGAGTGTCTTTGGTGACATACCAAATCTCCTCAAACTCCTAATGAAATATCGTCGCTGTTGAGCTGCCTCAGTGTTAAACGACTGGCCCTTATCTTGCTGCCTTGACCATCCGTCTGTTTGACATTCACCCACTATGAAAATATCATAGTGACTATATCATAAATATCATACAGACTATATAACAGTTTCTTCCCCCAAGTCATCAGACTCCTCAATACCCAGAGCCTGGACTGACACCAACCTACTGCCCTCTACTGTGCCTATTGTCTTGTTTATTATTCATTGTAATGCCTGCACTGTTTTGTGCACTTTATGCATTCCTGGGTAGGTCTGTAGTCTAGTGTCGTTTCTGTGTTGTTTTACGTAGTTCAGTGTAGTTTTTGTATTGTTCATGTAGCACCATGGTCCTGGAAAACGTTGTCTCGTTTTTACTGTGTACTGTACCAGCAGTTATGGTCGAAATGACAATAAAAGTGACTTGACTTGACTTGATCTTGATGTCGACCCCGTCACAATCCCCTTATCCATTTTGGTCAGAACACCCATCATTCTCTAGAACTCCAGGGAATACAGGCCTAAGTTTAATGCTACTGTGCCTTTTCTTAGGGAATTCAACACTGCAGTCAAAAGGCAAAGCTGATTGGAATGGACCGGCATGTGTTGGGACATACACGCAGAGATAAATGTCCTGCTGATAATCACTGACTCTGTTTCTCTCTCCACAGGCGCTGCCTGCACTGTCGGGTTCTTGTGGTAGTTTCTGTTTTTGATCTGCAGTTTATTTCTGCTGCAATGACATGGGAAAGGTAAAGCGGCCAAAATCTGAGGATGGAAGAGTCCATATGACCCGCAGCAACTGGATGGCTGAGTGGGACTCTATAAGGAAAACATTGCTTGATGTGGTGTTCAGCAGCACCTGGGATAAGGTATATAAACACCTGGTGAAGAGGAAAGGAAAGTGGGGGCGAACAGTTCTCTCCAACCAAACAGGACTAGTTACAGTGGTACAAACATAATTACACCTGCACGAGTCATTGATAGGACTGTACCTGGAGTACTGTCCGCAGTTCTGGTCACTGTGCTGGGGGGAGGATGTGACTAAGCAAGAATGAATATAAGAAAAGATTCACAAGCATGTTGCTGGGACTGAAGTACTCAAGTTATGAGGACAGACTGGGACCGTTTTCTCCAAAGCGAAGAAAAATGAAAGGTGACCTTACAGAGAAAACAGTCTTTTTCCCCCGCAAGGCTGGGGAGTTTAAAACGAGATGGCATAGATGTATGGGGAGAGGGGAGAGGGGAGGGGGGATATTTTTCAGACACAGGTTGCTGGGCATGTGAAATGAACTGCCAGGGAAAGCAGAGGAGGTGGGGGACAATTGCAGCATTTGAAAGACATTTCAACAACTATATGGATAAGAAAGATTTAGAGTGAAATAAACCAAATACAGTCTAATGGGACCAGCAGGGAAGGTATCTTGGTCAGCAAAGATGAGCTGTGTCCATGCTATAGAACTCTGTGATTTTATGAATCAAAATTGATTCGCAGAGTGCTGGTCACTTATCTACCCCATGAACAGTTAAATTACGGCCAAAACTTCTTTGTAAACTAGTAAGCTGCTGGTAAAATGGTATCCCTTGGATGATTTGTAATCCCTGAGAATGTTAAAATCTTCCAGGTCTCTCCAAGCACCACTTTCCAGGGGAGTGTGAAGTTGCAGGTTGATCTTCAGCAATTTTAAGAAAGGCAGGAGGAGAAGATGGCAGCGCAATGCAGCGTGCGCAGCTCTCCGGTGAAATGATATCGTATTTAGTCATAGTCATAGTCATACTTTATTGATCCGGGGGAAAATGGATTTTCATTACAGTTGCTCCATAAATAATAAATAGTTAAATAGTAATATGTAAGTTATGCCAGGAAATAAGTCCAGGACCAGCCTGTTGTCTCAGGGTGTCTGATCCTCCAAGGGAAGAGTCGTAAAGTTTGATGGCCACAGGCAGGAATGACTTCCTATAACGTTCTGTGTTGCATCTCAGTGGAATGAGTCTCTGGCTGAATGTCCTCCTGTGCCCACCCAGTACATTATGTAGTGGATGGGAGACATTGTCTAAGATGGCATGCAACTTGGACAGCATCCTCTTTTCAGACACCACCGCCAGAGAGTCCAGTTCTATCCCTACAACATCACTGGCCTTACGAATGAGTTTGTTGATTCTGTTGGTGTCTGCTACCCTCAGCCTGCTGCCCCAGCACACAACAGCAAACATGATAGCACTGGCCACCACAGACTCGTAGAACATCCTCAGCATCGTCCGGCAGATATTAAAGGACCTCAGTCTCCTCAGGAAATAGAGATGGCTCTAACCCTTCTTGTAGACAGCCTCAGTGTTCTTTGACCAGTCCAGTTTATTGTCAGTTTGTATCCCCAGGTATTTGTAATCCTCCACCATGTCCACCCTGACCCCCTGGATGGAAACAGGGGTCACCGGTACCTTAGCTCTCCTCAGGTCTACCATCAGCTCCTTAGTCTTTTTCACATTAAGCTGCAGATAATTCTGCTCACACCATGTGACAAAGTTTCCTACCGTAGCCCTGTACTCAGCCTCATCTCCCTTGCTGATGCATCCAACTATGGCAGAGTCATCCGAAAACTTCTTAAGATGACAAGACTCTGTGCAGTAGTTGAAGTCCGAGGTGTAAATGGTGAAGAGAAAGGGAGACAAGACAGTCCCCTGCGGAACCCCAGTGCTGCTGATCACTCTGTCAGACACACAGCGTTGCAAGCACACGTACTGTGGTCTGCCAGTCAGGTAATCAAGAATCCATGATACCAGGGAAGCATCCACCTGCATCGCTGTCAGCTTCTCCCCCAGCAGAGCAGGGCGGATGGTGTTGAACGCACTGGAGAAGTCAAAAAACATGACCCTCACAGTGCTCGCTGGCTTGTCCAGGTGGGCATAGACGATGGCATCCTCAACTCCTAGTCGGGGCTGGTAGGTGAACTGGAGGGGATCTAAGTGTGGCCTGACCATAGGCTGGAGCAGCTCCAGAACAAGTCTCTCCAGGGTCTTCATGATGTGGGAGGTCAATGCCACTGGTCTGTAGTCATTGAGGCCGCTGGGGCGCGGCGTCTTCGGCACAGGGACGAGGCAGAACGTCTTCCACAGCACAGGAACCCTCCGGAGCCTCAGGCTTAGGTTGAATACATGGCGAAGTACTCCACATAGCTGAGGGGCACAGGCTTTGAGCACCCTGGTACTGACACCATCCGGTCCTGCAGCCTTGCTTGGGTTGAGACGTTTCATCTGTCTTCTCACCCGTTCAGCTGTGAAGCCCACCGTGGTGGTTTCGTGTGGGAGAGGGGTATAGTCATGAGAGCAGGGTGGGGGACTGTGAGGAGGGGTAGGTAGGGAGAGTGGAATATGTGTTGGTTGGGGGCTGACAACAGATGGCTCATGTGAGGGATGGGCAGGGGCCACACTGTCAAATCTGTTAAAGAACAGGTTAAGTTCATTGGCCCTGTCCACACTGCCTTCAGCTCCTCTGTTGCTAGTTTGCCAGAACCCAGTGATGGTCCTCACCCCACTCCAGACCTCTCTCATGTTGTTCTGCTGGAGTTTCCACTCAAGCTTCCTCCTGTACCTGTCTTTAGCCTCCCTGATCCTGGCTTTCAGGTCCCTCTGTATTGTCCTCAGTTCCTCCCTATTTCCATCTCTAAATGCCCTCTTTTTAGCGTTCAGGATGTCCCTAATATCCTTTGTTACCCATGGCTATTTGTAAGTAGGATGCCATGCACAATTCTGATTTGATGGAGACAGACATGAGAAGCACGGAGGAACGTCTGGAGAAACTTCTGAAATGCCGGTTCGCTGCCGCTGCTACTGTGCGATTGAGAATCTCCGAAGGAAAGGCCCCAAAGTTCCCGGCTTTGCCTGCTACTGGCGACCGAGAATCTCCGAAGGGAAGGCCCCAAAATTCATGGCTTTGCCTGCTACTGTGCGATTGAGAATCTCCGAAGGGAAGGCCTCAAAATCCTCGGCTTTGCCTGCTACTGGCAACCAAGGTTGGGGTCGAAGCGTTCGGTAGAGATGGTGCTCGGTACTCGGTGTCAGAGGGCTGGTCGGAGGCTCGAAGTTTTTGGACGACTCAGAGTCGGACTGTGGTCTGGCATGGCAGGGAGTTTTCTTCCTTCTCCTGTCTGCGTGAGATGTGGGACTTCCGAGAGACTTTGAACTCTTTTACTGTGCCCATGGCCTGTTCTTCATCAAGTCATGGTATTGTTGCACTGTTGTAACTATATGTTATAATTATGTGGTTGTTTTTTCAGTCTTGGTCTGTCTTGTGTTTCTGTGATATCACACCGGAGGAATATTGTATCACTTCTTAATGCATGCATTACTAAATGACAATAGAAGAGGACTGCGTGTCCTCATAATCTAATCTAATCTAATCTAAAGGATTTGTACTGATTTTCTTCTTCTGTACAAAGTCTGGAACCCTGAGAGAGGAAAGCCTTCAGAGAACATAGAGAGCACAGCTCAGGAATAAGAGCTGAACACAATGCCAATTTAAACTGCACAAGGTCAACATCTATCTCTGCCTATTCACCTGGCTGCTAAACGATGTTAGCACGTCTATTTCCATCTCCTCCCCTGGCAGTGCCTTCCCAGCACTTAGTAATCTGGGTGAAAACATAACTCAAAAACTCCTTTAAACTTCCACTATCTTATATTAAACCTATGTCCTCTAGTATTTGATACTTACACCCTGGTAGAAAGACTTTGACTTTTTACTCTATTATAATTTCATGTACTTCTTAAAGGCCAGTCCTCAGCCTGAGTCACCAGAGCGAACAATCAAAGTTACTCCTTATAGCTAACACACTGCAGTCCAGGAAACATCTTGGTGAACCTCTTTGTAGCCGCTCCAAACCTCAACTGGGACAACTAGAACTGCACACAATTCCCAAAATGCAACCTAACCAAAATTTTATACAACGGTAACATGACTTGTTGACTTTATACACAATGTCCTGACAATGAAGGCAAGAATTCTTTACCCACCCTATCTACACCGAGTGGCCATTTTATTAGGTACCTTCTGTACCTCATAAAATAGCCACTGAGTCCATGTTCCAGATCTTCTGCTGCTGTATCGCCTTCCTGTCAGTTTGAACCAGTCTGGCCATTGTTCTCTGACCTCTCTAATTAACAAGGTGCTTTTGCCCACAGAAGTGTCGCTCACTGGATGTTTTTTTGTTTCTCGCACCATTCTGTAAACTCTTGTGTGTGAAAATCCTAGGAGATCAGAAGTTTTTAATATAGTCAAATCACCCTGTCTGGCACCAACAATCATTCCATGGTCAAAGTCACTTAGTTCACATTTTTTCCCATTCTGATGCTTGTCCTGAACAACAATTGAACTTTTTGACTTTTTTGCATTGAGTTGCTGCCACATGATTGGCTGATTAGATATTTGCATTAACAAGCAGGTGTACAGGTGTACCTAATAAAGTGGCCACTAAGTTTGCTTGTTACTTTCAGGCAGCAATTGAGTTGTATCACGAGATTCCTCTGTACATCATCCTTCATCACAGAGTCAACACCCACAGTCCCAATATGCTCTGCACTCAAAATAAAGGCAACAAGAACCGGCTGTGTGCTGAGAATGTCCCTTCCAGCAGCCTGTCTCTGATGTGGGACAGTCTCTCATTGTCCCACCACAGTGGGACGATGCACGAAGTGGTATGTGGACCTCAAAGGTCAGCTGTAGCATTTGAATGCATTTAAACTTGGATTATATCCTGTTTCATTTGGGCTAGAAGTCAATGAGATTAAATATTCTTTCCATTATTATTAAGTGAAGTACAGGTTTTCCATTTTTTTGTGAACTGTTGGTAATCTGGACAGTTCACAAGTCCAGAATGTGGCCACAAAACAGGTAGCAGAAATTTCCTGAAGTGCTGCAGCAGCCAGCAAATCCTTTCCGCTTGTTCATATGTACACGTTCCACATAAATGGGGTGATCGTAATCTGAGGTGGGCGTCTACAGGGAGCCAACAGGTTGGATGGATGTACAAGTCAAAACAACTGCTGTCCATCAGTGGCTATGGGCCCTCCTTCCATGTGTGTTTCACTAAGTGGCTTGCAAATGCGGAATCTAGTTAATTAAAATGGCCAGGGCATTGTTTAATCCTGACTCCTGCATCCTTACTGCAGCGATGCCTTTGTGGGAATAATGTGCAGGGACAGCCCAGGGCAGCTCTTCAGCTGAGAAGAGCAGATGCTTGTGATTAGTGACGGTAGGAGTCCCAGGCCAACCAACGCCAGTTTGCAGATGAAATTTGTATGACGGATGATTACTGTGGGAAAGCAGAGCCAATACATATCAACATTTTTCACTGTAACAAGTGCAGGAACTGATTACCAGAAAGGCGCAGCTGCAAATTTGTCAAAGAAACTATCAGTTAAGCTTAATCACAGAATTACAATGAGACAGTAATGGATTATATCCTTCAGGAAATATTGAAATCTTGGGAGTCCATCGCCTTTCCTCTTTCTAGAAACGTGAAAGCTCTAGGGGGGACTTGAGGGAGATTCTCAGAACACTGCAAGGTGAAATTGAAGCTGACCGGCTAACACTGGCTCTCCAGTTGGTTTTGTTTTGCTAATTTGCTTCTCTTGAAGCCAGCATGATTGATAGTCTTGACAAGGTCCTCTCTGGAATCTGGTGTACATATTTGAATCACTGGTCCCTAGGAGAGTAGTGAGTATGGTCCAACAGGGCCCTACACTGTCCAACAGAATCCTGGCAGCTCGATGTGAAGCACTCCTCCTGGGCCAGGAGGTACGCAAGGCAAGGATTTAACTTTACAAGCATCAGAGTGTGTTGGAAGAACTCAGTTGATCAAGCCGCATTGGTGGAGGGAAAGAAATGGTCAACATTTCGGGTCAATACCCTGCATTGGGACTGAGAGTAGAGGGGTGAGGTGGCTCTAACAGAGAGAAGAAGTGGAATGGCAGGAAAGGATTCTGGGATGACTGGTGGGCCAAGGAGGGGTGTGAGATGATAAGTAGGTAGTGCCAGGTAGGGGAAAACTGTGGTAGGTGAATGATGGAGGGAGGGAGGGGATGGGGTGAGGAAGCGGGGGGAAGGCAAGAGTGGAAGGGGATAGGGGGAAAGGGAGAGAGAGGAATAAAAGGTAGGGGGAGATAAGTGTGAAGATGGCAAGCAACTGCTGGAGGGAGATCAGCAAGAGCACAAAGTATTACCGGAGCTCGTCTCCGCTCACCTCCCCTGTCATCTCTCAACCCCTCCTCAGTCCACCAGTCAACTCAGAATCCTTCCTTGCCACTTGCTTTCTCTCTATATTGACCATCTTGACTCTCCACTCTCAGTGCTGAGGCAGGCTTTCAACCTGAAACATCAACAAGTTCTTTCCTCCCACAGATGGTGCTCAACCTGCTGAGTTCTTCCAGCACATTGCTCCAGCTTCCAGCCTCTGCAGTCTCTAGTCTGTGTCTATTTAACCCCGCGAGCCCTGCAGGCTGGTAACAGGAGCTGAGCTGAGGTATACTGTAGTGAGTAATGGGCTCTGCTCATAACATCACGACATAACGCTCCCCACCACTGGTATCTACGTGAGGTGCTGCCTCAGGAAAGCCACATCCGTCATCAAAGATCCAAACATCTGGGCTGCTTCCAGCATTTACCATCGCAAACAGAACACACAGAGTCGGAAATCACACCACTGGTTCATGGATCCTTTCACTATTTGTCACAACCTCAGCAGAGCAGTGCTGTGATCTCTTTACCCGACAATGGACTTGAATACTTTTGTTCTAATTATGTTCTTTCAGGTATAATTTTGTAGAATTTAGGTTTTTCTTGTGTATGTTGTGTGTCTGATGCTGTCTGTGATGATGCTGTATGTACCTCAAAGTTCAAAGTAAATTTTATTATCAAAGTCACTATTTACAACCCTGCGATTTAATTTCTTGTGGGCATATTCACTAAATCTATGGAAGTAATAACCATAACAGAATCAATGAAAGACCAGCGATCTAGGGCGTTCAATCAGAGTGCAGAAGACATCGAACTGAGTCTGAGGCTCCAGTTCCTTCTTCCTGATGGCAGCCTATAGTGTCACTTGCGCATATGATGATAAATTCAACTTTGACTACAATTACACAGGTTAAGTCAAATCCCACTCAACAACATTTACAGCTGTATCTGTCCGAAGGCTGTTTTGGGTCCAACTTGAGACCCTGAGACCCTGAAGCTCTGAAAAGACACCGACTCATCGGATTTTTGGAGCTGTGATTCAGAAAGGCAAATGTAGTGGCCAGGGGAGCTGGAATACTGGAGTATAAATATTAAACAATGGAAATACTCAGGTGGTCATTAGCAGCTTCCATCATCGGTGACCCTGTGCCTTTCTTCGTAAACGCATGTACGTGCTGGGCCTAGTACAGGTGGTGCGAAATGGTAACAACAAAGAATTCTAAGTTGCCATTCCTAATAAGCAGCTGATCCCCACCACCCAGGACATGTTTTCTTCTTGCTGCCGCCGTTAGGAAGAAGGTTTTGGACATTTGATACATCCTTTAAATTTGAGCAAATCTGGTGACCTTTTATCTAATATTTTCATTTAATTTGATTTATTACTCTTCCAATTTTTTTCCCTCAAAGTTTTGGATTTGATCAGGAAGTCTTCCCCTTTCTTTTGGTCATATCCTCAAAATGGACTGCCCAGTCCCTTTTTTATATAGTGTAGTGGTTTTTTTTCTCTCTTCATTTAAAACTCAATGTTTTTTCTTTCCCCTTCATGAACTGATAAGAGGAGAATTGCTGTTTTCTTTTTTTTTAATTATATATTTGATACTAGCTTAACAATATGTATGATTTTGATAATATCTATCTCAATCTCGGTTTGCATTGTTATTGATATATATATTCGAGATAATTCTCCTCTTGTTTGTATTTATGTTCTTTTTAAAATCAATAAAAAGATTAATAAAGAAAGAAGAAAGGAAGAAGGCTCTGGAACAGTTATTACCCCTTAACCATCAGGTGCTTGAACCAAAAGTGATAACTTCAGTAAACTTCATTTGAAATGTTCCCAAACCTATGGACTCACTTTCCAGGACTTCATCTGATGTTCTCGATATTTATTGCTTAGTTGTACTTATTGCTTAGCCTGGTCGAGGATGTTCTTATCCACTGGGGGGTGATGACCTGCTGAGTATTTCCATTGTTTAATATTTATACTCCAGTATCCCAGCTCCCCTGGCTCTATTGTTATTATTTCTTGCTTTTCATATTTGCACTGTTTGTTGTCTTTTGAACACTGGTTGAATGCCCAAGTTGTGCAGTCTTCCATTGATTCTATTATGGTTATTATTCTATTGTGGATCTATTGAGTATGCCTGCAAGAAAATGAACCTCAGGGTTGTATACGGTGACATTTGTATGTACGTTGATAGTAAATTTACTTTAAACTGGGCCTCAGGCAGTGGTGCAGAGACACTCCAAACACCTGCCTGAGCTCCACCCTCACTTGTAGAGTCTGCAGATTACTTTAATAGATTTTAATTGGAGGCAATTAAAATTAAATAAATTAAACTGACGGCATTTTCTTTCCAAAACGCAATCAGAAAAAGTTGAAAACATTAGGCTCCACCAAAATAAATTTTAAGGAATAGATTTACCTGAAGTTATTGACCTCTTTAGAACTTGGCAGTGTTTGAGATTAAAATGAGAAACAGGCAGATAAAATGAATTTCAGCTAAAGAATAAATAAAATCTAATTCCCAGCAATGAGTACAAGATGTGCACTTGGGAAATTTGTGAGCGATTTGCTGGCTGCAGTTTCTCAGTCATTCCTTAAGTCAAGACATCTGTCATATTTGACCAGGAGATGGCGACCTCCATTGATAGCCAGTCTGGAAAACATTAAAACCACCAGTGTCTGCATTCACTTACACGTACAGGACCTTGAGCAGTCCATTTCACTCTCACTAGCTAGACCTTTCCAAAAGCAGTTGAGCCATTGTTTCAGAAAGGGGATAAATGGGTGAGGAAGTGTTGGAATTTGGGGGAAAGCTGAGGAGTGGTACTGACTGAACACTTCCATCGGAGTGGCCCAACTCTCTGCAGCAAGGTCCACTATTGCTCAGCTGCAACACTTCATGTCTTCCTGGTCATTTTACTTCCTTTTGTTGCTTTGGGGTTTTATTGGGCTTTGCCATCAAACAACAGGAGAAATTTCACTGCAGGGCAGCAAGACCTGAGAGAATGGCTGCAGACAAATAGCTGAGAAGAATTTATCAGCAGCAGCAAAGTAGCTCCTTCAGAACCGATACTCGCCTCTCACTGTTTTGTATCTCAACGCATCACAAGCAAAGAAGCATTGTCTGTTGACCTCAACAAACCATCCGCTGGACAATCTCAGCAGGTCAAAGAGCATCCAAGGGAGGAAAGGAATAGGAGTAAATAGAAAGTTCTGACTTGATATACCAACGATACCTTTCCTCACAGATACTGCTCAACCTGTTGTGTTCATCTAGAGGATTATTGCTCCAGATTCCAGCATCTACCATCTACTGTATCTCCATAATCTGTCAGTACCTTAATCAAAAACATCTAGGGTACATTGCCTCTAAGTGATATCCTGCTAACTTGTAACGCAGTTTTAACTACAGGAGTTCAATAAATAAGGGTGCCTGTCTGATTTGCTCCATCTCACTACGATGTCTGACGTCATTCTGAACATGAAGTGTCTGTACTGGGGCAGCTGCCCGAGGGAGGAGCAGTCATTGTCATTACACTTCCTAAGGAGGATGCATCATAGATAGACAGGGTGGCGAAGGCAGCAGACTGGCCTTCGTCAGTCAGGGCGTTGAGAAGAGGAGTTGAAAAGTTATGTTGCAGCTGTTCGAGCTGTTGGTGAAGATGCACTTGGACTATAGTGCGGCTTTGGTCACTTTTTTATAAGAAAGACATCATAAGTCTAGAAAGAGTCCAAGGAAGACTTATGAGAATGTTGCCAGGACTTGAAACCTGAGCTATAGGGAGAGGTTGGGCAGAATAGTGCTGTATTTCCTTGACTGCAGGAGACAGAGAGGTGCTCTTATAGTAATGCATAAAACATGAAGGGCATCGATAGGGTGAATGCAGCAAAAAAGGAACGGAATCAAAAATTAGGTGCGTCACAGCCTGGCATGGAAACAACAATGCTCTTGAACGGAAAATCCTACAGAAAGTAGTGGATACGGTCCAGTCCATCACAGGTAAAGCCCTCCCACCCATTGAGCACATCAACACAGAGAGTTGCAAGAAAGCAACAAGCATCATTAAAGAGCCCACCACCCAGATCTTGCTTTCTTCTCGCTGCTGCCATCAGGATCCACACCACCAGGTGCGGGAACAGTTATTACCCCTCAACCATCAGACTCTTGAACCAAAGGGGATAAATTCACTCAAGTTCATGTGCCCCATCATTGAACTGTTCCCACAACCTTCATCTCATGTTCTCGATATTTATTGCTTATTTATTATTATTATATCTTTTTTCACTCTTTTTGTTTTTGCACAGTTTGGTGTTTTTTGCACACTGGCTGTCCACCCTGTCGGTGCGGTCCTTCATTGATTCTATTACGGTTATTATTCCTATATGGATTTAATGGGTATGCCCGCAAGAAAATGGATCTCAGGTTTGCATACAGTGACATGGGCTGTATGGACTTTGATAATAAGTTTACTTTTAACTTTGGAAAGATTTAGTAGAGACTTGAGGGGCAGGTTTTTCATGCAGGGGCTTGCGTGTATATGCTTATTCTAGGCCAGTTAGCCTAACTTCAGTAATTGGGAAGGTATTAGAGTCCATTAGTGTTTGGAGGTACTTGAAAGCCTTGATAAAATAAGCCATAGTTAGCATGATTTCCTTGCGGAAATCTTGCCAGACAAATCTGTTGGAATACTTTAAAGGAAATAACAGGCAAAATAGACAAAGAAGAGTCAGTGGATGACACTTATTTGGATTTTCAGCAGGCCTTTGTCAAGGTGCCACACATGAGGCTGTTTAACATGGTTAAAGCCCATGGTATTACAGGAAAGGTACTAGCATGGACAGAAAATTTTCTGTCTGGCAGGAGGCAAAGAATGGGAATAAAGGGGGCATTTTCTGGTTGACTGCTGGTGACTAGTGGTGTTCCACAGGGGTCACTGTTGAGACAGCTTCTTTTCATGTTATATGTTAATGATCAATAGATTTGATAGCTTTGTGGCCACAACTGTGTACAACACAAAGATAGGTGGAGGGCCAGGTAGTATTGAGGAAGCAGGGAGGCTGCAAAAGGACTTGGATAGATTAGGAGAATGGGCAAAGAAGTGGCAGATGGCATAGAGTGCCAGGAAGTACATGCACTTTGGTAAAAGGAATAAAGAGGTAGAGTGTTTTCTAAATGGGGGGAAAATACAGAAAAGAGGTGCAGGGATCTCTAAAGATTAACTTGGAGGCTGAGTTGGTAGAATTATAATATAAAAGCAAGAATGTAATGCTGAGGCCTTATAAGGCACTGCTCACTCCATATTTGGAGTTTTACGAGTAGTTTTGGTACCCTGATCTAAGAAGGAATGTGCTGGCTTTGGAGAGGGTTCAGAGGAGGATCCCTGGAATGACAGGATTAACACATGAGGAGTGTTTGATGGCTCTGGGCCTGTACTCACTGGAGTACGGAAGAATGGAGGGAGTGGGAAAGGGACATCTGAATGGAACCTATTGAATATTGAAAGGCCTTTATAGAGAGGATGTTTCCAACAGTGGGAACAGCCTCAGAATACAATGGCTTCTCTTTAGAACACAGATATGGAGGTATTTCTTTCATAACAACAACTTTATTTATATAGCACCTTTCATACATTAAGATGTAGGTTCAAAATTACATACAGTAGGTTGTAAAGAGAAATCAATATAGTCATAAAAATACAAAACAAAATAGAAAATGAGTAAAGACAATTATATAGAATGAAATGTACTTGAATATACCAAATTAGATAAATGTAATCACCATCAACAGGCATTAAGTAATTCTATAACAGGCCAAATTAAAAAGTAGGATTTAGAAGTGTTTTGAAATGTTCCACAGTGCTAGCCTGCCGTTTTTCAGATGGTAGAGTGTTCCAAATTTTTGGTGCATAAGAGCAAAAAGGCCGCGCCACCATTTCTTGTAAAAAACCAGCATTCGCAGATCTAAGATTATGATTATGGATGCAAGGAGATAGACACTCCAATTACACCTATTCAGAGCCTAATGAACAATTAATAGTTAATACAATATATAGCCATCGTTAGTCTTGTGAGACCATGGATCTGCGCCTGGAAAGTCTTGATAGGTTCTTGATTATTAAGAATGTATAAGGTGACTGGCAGAAGGCAGCAGTGTGGGGGTTGACAGGGAAAGTAAATTAGCCATGATCAAATTGCAGAGCAGACTTGATGGGCCAATGGCTTAATTCTGCTATACCTTATTGTCTTATGGTCTAACATAGAAGAGTATGGCGCTGGAAAAAGAAAAACCATTTGACGCACAATGTTAATGCTAATAAGCAGGCCTCTAACCTTAAAACTAAGTCTTCTGGTATGTAGCATTTCTACCCTGGGGAAATGATTCTGGCTGTCCACCTTATTTATTGCCTCTCAATTTTATGCACCTCTACCTTATCCTCTGATGCTTTAGGGAGAATAATTCACATTTGCCCAAACTTTCCATATAGCTCATATGCTCTAATCCAAGCAACATCCTGGTAACTCTCTTCTGCACAGTCTCCA
Source organism: Mobula hypostoma (assembly GCF_963921235.1). Lineage (NCBI taxonomy): Eukaryota > Metazoa > Chordata > Chondrichthyes > Myliobatiformes > Myliobatidae > Mobula > Mobula hypostoma. The sequence continues at coordinate 88,781,200 of NC_086102.1, forward strand.
CATCCTTCCTATAATGGAGTGAGCAGAACTGCACGCAATACTCCAAGTATAGTCTGACTAAAGTTTTTACATCCTTACTCTCTCAATCAGCACTCCTCCCAATAGAGGCAGGCAAGCCTTCTTCATTACTTCATCCACTTGTGTAGCTGCTTTCAGCCAACCATGGACCTGAATCCCAAGATCCTTCAGTACCTCAATGCTTAAAAGGGGTCTACCATTAACAGCCAACTTTCTTTTCATTTGACCTTCCAAAGTGCAACATCTCACACTTACCCAGATTAAAATATTTCTCTTGCTCTTCTACCCATATCTGTAACTGTCCTATATCCTGCTGTATTCCGTTATCCTCCTTTATGTTGTCCATAACTGCACCAATCTTGGTGTCGTCTGTAAACTTGCTGATCTACCAATCCATATTTTCATACAAATTATTGATATATACACAAACAACTCAAGTCCAAGCCTGATCTTTATGGAACCTCGCGGTTACAGACCTCCAGCCAGAATTACAGCTTTCCACCCTTACTCTGTCTCCTGCAAGCAAGCTAGTTCTCAACCCAAACTTGCACTTCCCCCTGAATCCCATACACCTTTATTTTCGGAATTAACATACCACGAGTAACTATCAAATGCCTTCTTGAGGTAAATAATGTCCACTGCCTTACCCTCAAACTCTTTTGTTACCTCCTGATAAAACTGAATCATGTTTATAAGGTATGACCTGCCCTGCACAAAGCTGTGCTGGCTCGCCATGAGTAGGCCATGCCTTTCCAAATGTGCATAAACCCTATCCCTCAGTATCATATCCAATGCCTTCCCTACCACTGATGTGAAGCTCACTGGCCTATAATTACCTGGATTATTCTTCTTGAACAAACATTTGCTGCTCTCCGATCCTCCGGGATCTCACCTGCTGCCAGTGAGGACACAAAAAAATCTGTCCAAGCCCCAGCAATCTCTTCACTTGCTTCTTACAATATTCTGGGATATATACTATCAGGCCTGGACTGCAGTAGATGTCGGCGGGGAGCAAAGTCAATTGGGCAAGGTCTCCAATTTCACAGTGCACAGTTCCCGATGCCATCCGGCAAACCTAGCTGAGTGCTGGCTCTCAAGGTATTCTGGTTGGGGATCAAGAGTACAAAATGGCAGGCACTGCATAGAGATGGAGTGATAACAACTGCCAGCAGCCTGGACCTCTCCAAACAAAGCAGGCTTAAAGGCTTTAGTTACTAGTGACATAAAGGGTGCGACAGCTCTTCTGTAACACAGTGAATACTCCCACTAATTTGCATTAATTCAAAGTGAAGTGGGATTTGTCAAATACTTTTCCATAAAGGCAGTACAGCTTTATTATGGCCGCAGTTGGCTCTGAATGAACCAGACAAGGCTAGTTTATGATTAGCTCCTTAAATTAAGAACTACCATAAACCCATTATCTGGTGTTGTAGATAATTATAATCACAGCTAGAGTCACTAAGGTCCCACAGTTTGTGGTGACGATTGGTTCCCTGCTCGTCTCCAGACAGCAGACACTTCCAATCATCTCACTACAAAATTCAACATAGCCAATGTTAACCCTTTCTCTTTATTATTCCATTGAAAATCTACCATATATACCATGTTGATATCTTACTCTCTGAGAATAGCTGGGCAAGCTTACAAAGTGGTTAACAAGGATACACAATTCCTTCCTTTCTCAGTAAAAGCTGGTAAATTATGATGAAGCATTACACGGCACTGATCTCATCTCACCTGGAGCACCGTGATCTGTTCTGGTTGCTTTGTTGTAGGAAAGATGTAAAGGGTCCAGGATTCCTGAGATGCAGGACCACAGTTACAAGGACAGATTTTTTTTCCTACAAAGGGAAGGCTGAGGGCAGAGATGATGGAAGTGCGTAAAATGATGAGGGGTCTGCACAGGATGAACAGGAGGAGTTTGTCCCCATTGGTAGAGGGGCTAAAGATGGGAGTGGAGAGGTGCAGTCAGGAGAAAGAACTAAGTGTGGCACGAGGGAACTATTTCACACAGCGAGTCTAATGAAGGGTCTCGTCCCAAAATGTCCACTGTTTATTTTTTTCCATAGATTCTGCTGAGATCCTCCTGCATCTTGTGTGTGTTGCTTTGAATTTCCAGCATCTGCAGATTTTCTTGTGAATGCACTCTCTGTAGACGTGGGGGAGGTGAATTCCATTGTGGTCTTCAACAAGGAACTGGGTAAATAAATGGTGGAGAAAGAGAAAGGGTTGGAACTATTGAGCTGCTCTGGTAGAGAGCAGGCAACGACTCAATGGGTCATTTGTGATGTAACCATTCTCTGATTCTATTCATCTACAAGCACATCTAATTAGAAATCTTAACAAATTGTAGATATAAGGTACAGGTTGCCTATTGTTTGGTTTCAGTTATTATATCTGTTTCTGCGTAATGATACATTTTCCAAGAACCATCATCCATTTATCTTCCCAAACTATTGTGGATTTCTACAGAAGTCTCTATCAGCCTCCACAGTACACCAGCATAAAAAACATATGCCTGCGTAAGTAACAGAATGTAACAGAACGGCAATATAATGGGGCAAGTTAAGAAGAAAGGATTTATTATGCGGTTCACACTGAATTCTAGATGCAATGAAATCCTCATAATACAAAATAAGAATATTAAATTGTGCATCACTGAGTTTAATGGGATCCGGAGGAGGAACAGACATGATCCCTCCTCAATAAAGAGAAATACAAAAACATCGTAAAACAATCAAGCCTTAAAAAGTTATTAAAACAAAGCATAAAACTCACAACCTAATTGGAAATAATACTTAATACTGTAATTTAAAGCATTTCAACAACTACACTCCTAAATATTTGTAATCTGCTTCCCTTCCTAGTCCATAGATATCATTAATTCTCCTCCTCCTGTGAGATTAGTAATTATCCTTAAATCACAACCTGGACCAAAGGGCCTGGTTCTAACCTGTATCACTCTATGACTCTAAAGAAATTCGTCATTGACTCTGAAAGCTAATGTATTAATATAACACCTGACCAACTGATGGAAAAAATATGGAATTTTAATTAACGCCTGCAAAAGTCATTTTACTGCTGACTGAGTTTGTCATTCATTAACTTCACAACTTTACAACAATGTCATTAAACATCAACAATCTTAGCATTATAATCTAACCGTGGCTACCAAGTGATTAAAAAATCCTAATTAATCATGTGATAAAAACCACAAATATCTCATGATATCTCATTAGTCAACTTGTAAGACCCAAACTTGCAATTCACCCTGAACTCAAATATTTTAAGAGTAGTGTGAAAAGGAAATGGTTTTTGAGAGGAGTGGCAGAGTAAGAGGGGTTGGATTAAAAAGGGAGAGAGACTGTAAAGAGTAGTGAGAGAGGGTAAGAGGGTAGAGAGCATGTTTGGATGCGAAGCACAGCTCGATGGAGGGGATGTGGGTAGGAGTCTTTTAAGTGGAGGATGATGACAGTGGGATTGCTGAGGGACGGTGGCCAAATCAAGAGAACTGTTAACAGCGTTAGTGAAGAGAAGGGGGAACGAAGGGGGAACGAAGGAGGTCTGATAGATGTCAGTCAAATGAAAAACAAACAGGATATGGAAGGAACTCAGAGGGTCAGGCAACATCTGTGGAGGGAAATGTATGGCAGACATTTTGGATCAAGACCCATCATCTGAACTGAAAAAGCAGAGGGGAGATAGAGTGGTCAGTATAAAAAGGGAAAGGGAAGGGTTGAAGCACAAAGCTAGCAGGCAACAAATGGATCCAAGTGAGGAGGGCTGAAAGGCAGATGGAGGAGGAGGGAGTGGAGATAATGACACAGGGCTGAGCGATGAGGGGCAGAGGTGACAAAGAAACATGCACAAAATGCTGGAGGAACTCAGCAGGTCAGGCAGCATCTATGGAAAAGAGAAAACAGCTGATGTTTAGGACCGAGGCCCTTCTTCAGGACTGAGAAAGAAGGGGGAAGATGTCAGAATAAAAAGATGAGAGGAGGGGAGGGAGGACAAGCTAGAAGGTGACAGATAAAGCCAGGTGGGTGGGAAAGGTCAAGGGCTGGGAAGCAGGAATCTGATAGGAGAGGAGAGTGGGAGAGTGGACCATAGGAGACAGGGAAGTAGGAGGGGACCCGGGGGAGGGGGGCGGGGAATAATAGGTAGGTGAGAAGAGGTGAAAGGTCAGAGTGGGGAATGGTGGGGGGTGACAAAGAGTTGAAGATGATGGATTCTGATAGGAGAGCAACATGGAGCACGGACAAGGAGCTCACTGTGTTAAACTTGGCTGCTACATGTTCCTACAATGATGAATGTACTTCCAGAGCATAACATACTCAAGTTCTTTGAGTTAGTGATAAAACATAAAGTGACAGCACAATAAGGGGTCTCTAGCACAAATGATTCAGCAGAATGTGAGGTCCTGCTTCACTGGTTTACCTCTGAAATTCTGTGGCAGGGTAACCCCATTCATCTTTTGGCCACAGCCCATTAATTAGCCTGAGCCGTCCTGTGTAGCTGTGCCCAGACTGAAATCCATTTGATCCGGAGTGGGAGGCCATCAATGCCACAGGAAACACCAATACTGATCTCCTGCCCTACCAATGTTACCGCTTCGTCTGGGAGGCAAAGCAAAATCCTGAGGGGAGAAAAGGTGGCTTTGCTTATTGAGTGCATGTCCTATCCTGATGAAAAGTTCCTACAGCTCAGAAAGGTCCTACAAAATGTGTTAATGGCCAGAAATTATGTGTTACTGCAGTGAGTACTGCAGGTAAGCCCAGCTCTCCTTTGCTCAGTGGTGTGGTAAGTGTAAGAGGAGGCAAAGCCCCAGTGTAATGCTTCGGTGGAAAGGCAGTGCGGCCCCTCCTCAACACTGCGCAGAAGCGTTGGCATGGATTCATAGGCTCACTAAACTATGCCAGCCACACAATGCCAATCGTCATCTTTGTCCACACCAACAATTTGCAAAGAAACAGGAGCAGGAATGGGGCACTTGGCCCCTCAAGCCTGACCCACCATTTAGTACAGCCATGGGTAACCTGTTCCGAGCCTCAGATCCTCCTTCTATACCAGTTCCCCCTCAGCTCTCAATTCCACAATCTTTCAGACACTTACTTATTTCATCAGGGCCTCCACAATCCTCCAGGATAAAAGGTTCACTACCCTCCGTGGGAAATTCTTGTACACCTCAGTTTACCTGTAACCACATCCCCTCGTTCAAGTCACTCCCACTAGTGGGAACATCTCATCATAGCCTCTTAGGATCTTACAAATTACAATTAGATCTTCTGAATGCCAAGAGTACTGACCTTTCTTTTAATAGATTTAATTTTCTAGATCTGAGCATTCAGTGAGCACCACTTATTGCCATTGAGAAGGTGGGGATAAGCTGCCTTGGTAAAGTTACTCCCAGTGCTGCTTGGGAGGGAATTAAATGATTTCACGCCAGGATGAAGTACCAAAGCTGTTAATATCTTCCCAGATTTATGCCCGAGATATATAGCATGCTGGTGGCTACTGTAACACATAAGCCAATCTGCAAGTTTGTACCTTGTATCCAATTCAACCTCTTGCTCTTTTATCCCTCCAATATTGTCATTGAAGTGAAAGTATCAAGAGGAAGCAACATACAAGGATTTGGACAAACCTTAATACTACTAAAATTATAAGCTGTTCTGCCCTGCCTATCCATATTGGCCCTTCCAAGGTGCTAGTTAATCCATACAGCATCTGTGCTCTCCTTTCACAGCGCTCCACATTTCTCCTCTTTGAACATACATACTGGCCTCTGCTGAATGTTTCCACCATAACTTCCAACAATTCAACTCCAAATCAGGATGACGCACTGAAAAAAATAATATTCTTATGCGTCTTTTTTGAATTACCTCAGATGTGGCCAATTCCGCCGTCAATGGGGGGAAGAAAGGTTTCTCTTTATTAATTCCATCAAAACCTTTCAGAAACGGAATAACGGCATTAAATTTCCCAGCATTTTCTTTGCTCTCGGGATTCAACTCCAACTTCCACAATGCATCCACTTAAATCGAGTCTGTATCCTTGAAACTGTGCCAGAGAAATCTCCACACACCTTCCCCCGAACTGGAATATCTTTCTTACAGTATGGTGCCTGGAATTATACAGTCCAGCTGAGGCCCAATCAGTGACTTATCAAGATTTACCATTAAGTTCCTTCGAATTTTAAGTCCTATGAAAGACAGGGACAAATTCCAGAGCACTAAAAAGCTTTGTGTGCTTTTGATTAACATATTTTATGTCTTTTGTGCTGTGCCTTTTAAATAACGCCCAGGATTCTGAATGCTTTTCTGAAAGCTTTATTGGTATGTCTGCCTTGTTTAAAGCTGAATGGCACCATTTGAAGGTTAAGGCCAGCTTTCAACGATCGCGAAAATTGAGCTCATCTCTAATGATAGATTAAGAAATTTGGTGGGGGCAGGAAAATGCATTAGGCATAAAGCTAAATTATTTGAATTATGATTGCTGCTTGACATCAGGTGTAGAGATAATTGGACCTCTTCCAAACTTGTCCTAAGGGACCTACAGGGTATAGCTATAGAGCCACACACACTCAGTGGGCACTATATGAGGTACATATGCTTATTAATACAAATATTTAATCAGCCACTCTTGTGGCAGCAAGTCAATGCATAAAAACATGCAGGCGTGGTCAAGAAGTTCAGTTTTGTTCAGACCAACAATCGGAACGGGAAAGAAATGTGATCTAAGTGACTTGGCCTAAGGAATGGTTATTGGTGTCAGGTGGAATGGTTTGAATATCTCAGAAACTGCAGACTCACATACAACAGTGTCTAGAGTTTACAGAGAATGGTGTGAAAACAAAAAAAAAAAAATCCAGTGAGTCGGAGGAGAATGGCCAGACTGGTTCAAGCTGACAGGAAGGTGACAGTAACTTGAATAACCACAGGATACAACGGTGGTGTGCAGAGCAGCATCCTTGAATACACAACACAGCGAACCATGAAGCAGATGGGCTGAAGCAGCAGAAAAAAATCCACCAACGTACACTCAGTGGCCACTTTATTAGGAAACTCCTGATCCTAATAAAGTGACAACTCAGTGTAGTTATAGTCAACAGGAATGGGTTCCTCAGCCTAAATTCAGTGCTAACCAGAAACAACTACACCAGTCTCATTAACAGCAACCAGCGAACCTACCAGTCTGCATGTCTCTGGGACGTGGGAGAAAATCCATGCAGTCACAGGGAGTATGTGTAAAGTCAGAACTGTAGAGTTGTGGTCAGCACGATGCTTTACAGCGCCACCGACCCCGGTTCAATTCCCACTGCTGCCTGTAAGGAGTTTGTATGTCTTCCTTGTGACTGCATGGATTTCCTCTGGCTACTCCAGTTTCTTCCCACAGTACAAGGACATGTCGGTTGGTAGGTTAATTAATCATTGTAAATTGTCCTGTGATTAGGCTACGACTGAATCAGGGGGTCGATGGCCTGCATGGCTCGAAGGGCTGGAAAAGCCTATTCCATGCTGAATGCCAATCAATCAATCAATACAATGCACACAGAGAGCATCAGAGGTTGAAATTGATCCAGGACCACTGGAGGCTGGAGTCAGGAGACAGAGAACCTACCGACTGCATCACCGTCCCAGGCCTCTGTTGACACCTCATTGCTTGCTGCTCACTACTGCATTCAGGAGACTGGCCCTGCTCCATAACCAGTGAAAGACCACTTCATTTCCTTCTGTCTCAGTCTACAGAAGGCAGCGTCTGCCCAGCAAACTTCCCCAGGGCAGGCATTGACAAACTGCACTCTCACAGTGTGGAACTCTCACTATTGGCAAAAATTTCCATGTCAACCTCTGAGTAAACAAGCCCAGCTGTAATCCCACGCCTCCACCATTCAAGTCCCTTGCAGCATTCTTCCTCCCTCTTTTCCATCCTCTGAAGAGGCGACTCCTGAAGGAGCATCACTTCCAGTGGCTGCTTGTTCCGAGACGGCGTGCCCCTTGAACGGCTGGTTCCCGAGATCACAGCTGCTCGTCTCAGTGCTGGCATCTGCGAGATCCCTCAATAGGTCAAAGCAAGATCATTAGCTGGAGCCTGTGCAATGCAGCGTGGCCCAAGGAAATAAGGGTGACACAACAGAAGATGGTCATTAAGGGATTTGCAGAAATGCCGTGTGACATTGCTCTGAACTTGTTGACTGAGGATCAAAGGTTCTGGGAAAGCCGTGCTCATCGAAGGGAAGAAGAGCAAAGCCTGATCAATGACTCTGGACTCCGTTCAGCAGGTCGATGACACAGAATCAGAAGAGAGGCAGACGGGGCCTTCCAGCATAGTGACAATAAGAGGCCGATAGTGGCAGATCTCTTTGGGGTATGTTGTGGTTCAGGGAGATGGGTGCCTGAGTTCAGTGCACATGATCAACTGCTTCCAAGCTGCTCTGGAAATATTATTTACATAATGACAACTGGCACTTCAAGAGGAAAGGAGCCAAGAGACTGCAGGGGCAGCTAGACTGGCAGGATGCTGTGTTTGGAAAAGCAGCGCTGTGATTTTTCAGCAGGATCACCGGGTGGAAGGGTGGGGGAATGGTGACAAGAGGACAGAGCAGCTCTGACAACCACTCGTCATGATAATTTACCTGGGGAGGGGCCGATACGAGCACAGGAAAGGCAAACCTCCTGTAGGGAGTGGGATAAAAGTGAGGAATCGGTGTTATTAACAAGCGTCACGGTAGGAAATGAACACAGAAATAGATTGATGTTGGGAACTGTAAGACTAACAGATGCAGTTGCATCTTTGAACCGTGTAAGTGAAACGGATTGGGATAATTGTGCATGGCAAGGAGAAAGAGATTTATTTTTCATACAACTGAGGACCATTTAAACTTAATGAGGAAGGAGGGAGGAGAAGAATTTCATTAATCAGATCTTACAGAATTACCAAGAAAAAGGAAAGAATACAAAAGGTAAATCCAGCTAAAACAAATTTAAAAAAAGATTTTCATTCACTATTCTCTGCTTGGGTTGGGTCATCCAATGGCAGAGAAGTCCCATGTTACCAGGCTGCTCTGATTGGAACTGGCCAGCTTTCTCCCTGATTGGCTAGGCAGTTCATGTGGCACCTCCCTCAGGCTCAGCAGATGTTACAGCTGCTAAATTTGAATATGGGTGTGCAATCTATTGGTCATTCCCAAGTCCAAGGACTGTATCCTGTAGGTTTGAACCAGTTTGAAGCTCGAAGTTATTCCCGAACACCAGTGATGTGAAGATTGAAATGTGTGTTCTCAGAATGACTCCATACAGTTGTCTCATTATTAAATTATTGCCATTGAACTATGTGGAGTTTGCACGAGCTCTCTGTGACCAAGTGAGTGTCCTCTGAATACTCTAAATATCCCCCCATATCCCAAAGACATGCAAAGGCATTAACTGGCCGCTATAAGTTGCCCCTGATGTGTAGGTGAATGGTTGAATCGGAAGTAGTTGATGGGAGCTTGGTAAGAATACGGTTAATTTAGGATTTGCAACTTCCGGAAGAAGATGGCACCAGCAAACAATGCGACATGGTTCAGACAGTTCACGAAACCTCTTTTTTCACTTAGTTTACTTCATCCTTTTCATCCAAATGTGCTTCTGCTACTGTTGGAGCCTGTGATCCACATTTTGGTGGTGTGTTTTCAGGCTGAATGAGTGAGTGACCTGCCTCTTTGCTGTCGCCAGGGGAGTTCAGTGAGATTGAGTGAAGCGTGCAGCCTAGAGACTCAGCGTAAGCCTACAATCGACTTCATTCCCCACTAATCATGCTGATTAAGCTGTCGAGGAAGATTGAAATCGATGAAGAGAAGAGCGAAGGTGAGCGAGTGTTCAGTGCCGTATACTTGCATGTGAAATGTTTCTCTCTCTCTCCCCTCCCTCCCTCTCTCACCCCCACCCCGCTCACTGCTCTGGAGGAAGGTGCCCATGTTCGAACACTCTCTCTCCCTCTCGTTCGTTGCTCCAAGAGGCTGATGCCCAAGTCCATGGGAAGTGGGCAATGTGTAATCAATACGGTTTGTAGACTTGACTCTGTAGTTCACATTATGATGTGTTTCTGGTTTCCAGTCACTCCTTTTTTTTTGTTCTGACATGGTGAGGGAAATGAGAGCAGGATCTGGAAATCAGTAAGCAAGCTGCTCCATTGGGCCCGAGATGCTGAGACAAGAACCCAGAAGGAGCAAGCTAATTTCCTGGCCACAAACGAGTAGGTGTCACACTGCATGCACTTCTTGTTACTACACAGGAGGAACACTAATAATAGGATGCAATTTCCTTTCCCATTTACCGCACGAGGCCGTTCTATGCATGTGATTGTCTAGACCGTTCTTGAATGTGAAGAGTGTTTGTTTCTGCCTCTCTCACCTTGTCAGAAGGTGCATTCCAAACACCTTCTTATATCCCCTCTAAACATAAGAAGTTGTGAAGTTTAGTGTCATATCAAAACACTTTTTCCTCACACTCTGGGCATGTGCTACGCCGTTGCATTAGTGACTAGGCAAGGAACAACACCGTGCCAGTAACAACTGTACTAGTTATGTCAACCACGGAAGCTACCTGCCTTCCAGGTGAGCAGTAGACATGAGGAGGACTCTGCCGAGAGTCAACCCCCGTAAGGCTGCTGGGCCAGACAGCATCGCAGGCGGAGTACTCGAGGAGAGTGCTCACCAGCTCACTCACAGACATTTTCAATACTTCATTCAGGCAGGCTGCTGTCCCCAAAGACTTCAAATCAACCACCAGCATCCCTGTACCAAAGATGTCCAGATCTTCAGAACTAAACGACTACTGCCCAGTGACGCTGATGCCATTCATCCAGAAGTACCTTGAATGGTTGGTAATGATACATATCAAAAACACAATTCCTGCCACACTAGACACACGCCAATATGTTTACTGATGGAACAGCTCTACAACAGTATCTGCAATGCACCTGGTTCTGACACATCTAGAAAACAGGGACACTTACGTCAGAAAGCCATTTCCGGATTTCAGACTGACATTCAACACTATTGTCCCACAGACCTTGCTGAACAAACTCCAAGTCCTCTGTCTCAATACACCACTCCCTCCCAATGATTCTCAATACAGGTGCCCTCCCCCTGGGGATGTGTGCTGAGTCCACTACAGTACACTCCGCTCACCCGTGACTGTACAGCCATACACTTGAGTAATCATTGTCAAGTTCGCCGATGACTCGACAGTGGTGGGGGTCATCACCAACAACGAGGAGACGGCCTGCAGAGAGGAGGTGCAAGAGCTTGATGCCGAGCAAACAACCTCTTCCTCAATGTCAACAAGCCAAAGGAGATGATTATCAACTTCAGGAGAATTCACACCACTCACACCCCCCTTTACATTGGCGGCACAGCAGTGTGGACAGTGGACAGTTAGAGGGGGATTCTGAGGTTTTAGTATGGACAGTCAGTGTGGACAGTGGACAGTTAGAGGGGGAGAGGGGGATTCTGAGGCTTTAACTCTTCGAGGCCAGTGAGGAGAGGCTTAAGTGAGAGAAAGCAAAAAAGCTGTAGGTAGAGTTCTTCTCCCCCACACGACCCCCCCCCCAAAGTTTATCGCTCTTCCTTCTTTATATCTGCTCAGCTAGGACAGTAGAGATGACATGCAGGATAGTGACCTGCTCCACTTGTGGGATGTGGGAAGGCAGGGAGACCTCCTGTGTCCCTGATGACTACAACTGTTAGAAGTGCATCCAGCTACAGCTTCTAACAATCCGCATTAAGGAGTTGGAGCTGGAACCAGAATGGCTCTGAATAATTTGGGAGGCTGAGATGGTGAGAGGTAGATGTATAGAGAGATAGTACACCTAAGGTGCAGGACACAGGAAACTGGGTGAGTCAGGAAGGGGAAAAGGGTTAAGGAGCCAGTGAAGAGAAAGCCCTGTGGCCATCCCCCTCAACAACAGCTATGTCACTCTGGATACTGTCGGGGGGGGGGGGGGCGGGGAATGACCTAGCAAGGAAAGTCACAGTGGTCAGGTCTCTGGCACCGAGTCTGACTCTGCAACTCAGAAGGGAAGTGGGGAGAAGAGGTGAGCTGTGTTGACAGGGGATTTGTTAGTTAGGAGAACAGAAAGGAGTTCGTGAATGAGAACAGGATTCCCAGGTGCCAGGATTGAGAGCATTCTTAAGTGGGAGGGTGAGCAGCCAGATGTCGTGGTCTATGTATCCATGACATGGGTAGGAAGGGTGATGAGGTTCTGCAAAGTGAGTTCAGGGAGTTAGGTGCTAAGTTAAAGGGCAGGAACCTCCAGGGTGGCGATCTCAGGATTGCTACCTGTTTCATGTGCTAGTCAGGCCAGAACTAGGAAGATTATATAGCTAACCACGTGGCTAAGGACTCGATGTGGGAGGGAGGGCTTCTGATTTTTATGGATCATTGGGTTCTTTTCCAGGGAAGGTGGGACCTGTACAGAAGGGACGGTCTGCACCTGAATTGGGAAGGAACTAATAAGGTTTGCTATTGCTGCACAGGGGTAGGGGTGGGGGTGGGGGAGGGGGAGGGATAGACTACAGTTGCAGGGGGATGGGAACCGGAGTGCCTGAACAGTTACCTCCTTTGGCGGTGTGTTCTTCTTTATTTATATATATCATCTCACCTTCCTGCTCATTGGCTATACTATCCCCACCACCTCTCTGATCATTGGTTGGACTACCCCCACCACCTCTCTTTTGATTGGTTAGATTGCTCTTGCCATCTCTCTCTGTTGATTGGTTAGACTGCTCTTGTCCTCTCTCTGTTCATTGGTTATACTCTCCTCACCATCTCTCTGTTTAATGGTTATACTGCTCTCACCATCTCTCTGTTCATTGGCTATGCTCTCCTCACCATCTCTTTGCTCATTGGTTACACTGCTCTCACCATCCCTCTGTTCATTGGCTATGCTCTCCTCACCATCTCTTTGCTCATTGGTTACACTGCTCTCACCATCCCTCTGTTCATTGGCTATGCTCTCCTCACCATCTCTCTGCTCATTGGTTACACTGCTCTCACTATCCCTCTGTTTATTGGCTCTGCTCTCACCATCTCTTTGCTCATTGGTTAGATTGCTCTCACCATATCTTTGCTCAGAAATATGTCTTCCTGAAGCAGTGACTGAAATTAAGGTAACCGGCACTTCACCTTAAACAATCAGATTTCATGATCAAAAAGGCACAGTGCAATTACTGAAGAAGAAATAGTGTGAGTCAGCATCAAATTAACAACAGCAACATACATTTATTCGACCTCTATAATGAGTAAAAGCTCTTAAATCCTTTCATATGAGCATTAGCAAATTAAGAAGAAAAACTTGAAATTATTGCTGTAAGTACTCATCAAACAGGCAGTGATTATGCAGGGAGAAGCTGTGTTCAGGTCTCAGGTAAAGTAGACTTACAAAAGCGTATTGGGTAGGTCATGACAGCTGAGATCGGCCCCGTGGTTTGTTCCTCCTGCAGTATGTGGGAAATCAGGGATACTTCCAGTGTCCCTGACGACCATGTGTGCAGGAAATGTGTCCAGCTGCAGCTTCTGGCAGACCGCATTGAGCGGCTGGAGCTGCGATTGGATTCATACTGGAGCATCCGCGATGCTGAGAAAGTCATGAATAGCACGTTCAGTGAGTTGGCCACACCGCAGGTAAAGGCTACACAGGCAGAAAGGGAATGGGTGGCCACTAGACAGCGTAGCAGTAGGCAGGTAGTGCAGGAGCCCCCTGGGGTCATCTCCCTCCTAAACAGATATACTGTTTTGGATACTGTTGGGGCAGATGTCTCATCGGGGGAAGGCAGCAGCAGCCAAGTTCATGGCACCATGGGTGGCTCTGCGGCACAGGAGGGAAGGAAAAGGAGTGGGAGAGCTATAGTGATAGGGGATTCGATTGTAAGGGGGATAGATAGGCGTTTCTGCGGCTGCAAACGAGACTCCAGGAGGGTATGTTGCCTCCCTGGTGCAAGGGTCAAGGATGTCTCTGAGCAGCTGCAGGACATTGTGGAGTGGGAGGGTGAACAGCCAGTGGTCGTAGTGCACATAGATACCAACAAAATAGGTAAAAAACGGGATGAGGTCCTACAAGGTGAATTTAGGGAGTTAGGAGATAAACTAAAAAGTAGGACCACAAAGGTAATAATCTCTGGATTGCTGCCAGTGCCATGTGCTAGTCAGAGTAGAAATAGGAGGATATTTCAGATGAATACGTGGCTTGAAAACTGGTGCAAGGGGGAGGGATTCAAGTTTCTGGGGCATTGGAACCGGTTCTGGAGGAGGTGGGACCGGTACAAACAGGACGGTCTGCACCTGGGCTGGACTGGAACCAATATCCTAGGGGGAGTGTTTGTTACTGTTGTTCAGGAGGATTTAAACTAATGTGGCAGGGGGATGGGAACAAGTGCAGAGAGACAGAGGGGTGTAAAATGAGGGTAGAAGCAAAAGGTAGTAAGGTGAAAAGTAAAAGTGGCAGGCCGGAAAATCCAGGGCAAAAATCAAAAAGGGCCACTTTTCAATATAATTGTATAAGGGCTAAGAGTGTTGTAAAAGCAAGCCTGAAGCCTTTGTGTGTCAATGCAAGGAGCATTCGTAACACGGTGGATGAATTGAATGTGAAGATAATTGTTAATGAATATGGTATAGTTGGGATCACAGAGACATGGCTCCAGGGTGACCAAGGATGGGAGCTCAACATTCAGGGATAGTCAATATTCAGGAGGGATAGACATGAAAGAAAAGGATGTGGGGTGGTGTTGCTGGTTAGAGAGGAGATTAACGCAATAGAAAGGAAGGACATAAGCCGGGAGGATATGGAATCGATATGGGTAGAGCTGCATAACACTAAGGGGCAGAAAACACTGGTGGGAGTTGTGTACAGACCACCTAACAGTAGTAGTGAGGTCGGAGATGGTATTAAACAGGAAATTAGAAATGTGTGCAATAAAGGAACAGCAGTTATAATGGGTGACTTCAATCTACATATAGATTGGGTGAAACAAATTGGTAATGGTGCTGAGGAAGAGGATTTCTTGGAATGTATGCGGGATAGTTTTCTGAACCAACATGTCGAGGAACCAACTAGAGAGCAGGCTATTCTGGACTGGATATTGAGCAATGAGGAAGGGTTAGTTAGCAATCTTGTCATGCAAGGCTCCTTGGGCAAGAGTGACCATAATACGGTGGAGTTCTTCATTAACATGGAGAGTGACATAGTTAATTCAGAAACAAAGGTTCTGAACTTAAAGAAGGGTAACTTTGAAGGTATGAGACGTGAATTAGCTAAGGTAGACTGACAAATGATACTTAAAGGATTGACGGTGGATACGCAATGGCAAACATTTAAAGATCGCATGGATGAACTACAACAATTGTTCATCCCAGTTTGGCAAAAGAATAAACCAGAGAAGGTAGTGCACCCGTGGCTGACAAGGGAAATTAGGGACAGTATCAATTCCAAAGAAGAAACATACAAATTAGCCAGAAAAAGCCGCACACCTGAGGACTGGGAGAAATTCAGAGTCCAGCAGAGGAGGACAAAGGGCTTAATTAGGAAGGGGAAAAAAGATTATGAGAGAAAGCTGGCAGGGAACATAAAAACTGACTGTAAAAGCTTTTATAGATACTTGAAAAGAAAAAGATTGGTTAAGACAAATGTAGGTCCCCTACAGACAGAAACAGGTGAATTGATTATGGGGAGCAAGGACATGGCAGACCAATTGAATAACTACTTTGGTTCTGTCTTCACTAAGGAGGACATAAATAATCTTCCAGAAATAGTAGGGGACCGAGGGTCTAGTGAGATGGAGGAAATGAGCGAAATACATGTTAGTAGGGAAGTGGTGTTAGGTAAATTGAAGGGATTGAAGGCAGATAAATCCCTAGGGCCAGATGGTCTGCATCCCAGAGTGCTTAAGGAAGTAGCCCAAGAAATAGTGGAGGCATTAGTGATAATTTTTCAAAACTCTTTAGATTCTGGTTTAGTTCCTGAGGATTGGAGGGTGGCTAATGTAACCCCGCTTTTTAAAAAAGGAGGGAGAGAGTAACCGGGGAATTATAGACCGGTTAGCCTGACATCGGTGGTGGGGAAAATGCTAGAGTCAGTTATCAAAGATGTGATAACAGCACATTTGGAAAGCGGTGAAATCATCGGACAAAGTCAGCATGGATTTGTGAAAGGAAAGTCATGTCTGACGAATCTCATAGAATTTTTTGAGGATGTAACTAATAGAGTGGATCAGGGAGAATCAGTGGATGTGGTATATTTGGATTTTCAAAAGGCTTTTGACAAGGTCCCACACAGGAGATTAGTGTGCAAACTTAAAGCACACGGTATTGGGGGTATGGTATTGATGTGGATAGAGAATTGGTTGGCAGACAGGAAGCAAAGAGTGGGAATAAACGGGACCTTTTCAGAAGGGCAGGCAGTGACTAGTGGGGTACTGCAAGGCTCAGTGCTGAGACCCCAGTTATTTACAATATATATTAATGACTTAGACGAGGGAATTAAATACAGCATCTCCAAGTTTGTGGATGACACGAAGCTAGGCGGCAGTGTTAGCTGTGAGGAGGATGCTAAGAGGTTGCAGGGTGACTTGGATAAGTTAGGTGAGTGGGAAAATTCATGGCAGATGCAATTTAATGTGGATAAATGTGAGGTTATCCACTTTGGTGGCAAGAACAGGAAAACAGATTATTATCTGAATGGTGGCCGATTAGGAAAAGGGGAGGTGCAACGAGACCTGGGTGTCATTGTACACCAGTCATTGAAAGTGGCAGGGAGGTACTACTGCAGTTGTACAAGGCCTTGGTGAGGCCACACCTAGAGTATTGCGTGCAGTTTTGGTCCTCTAATCGGAGGAAAGACATTCTTGCCTTAGAGGGGGTACAAAGAAGGTTCACAAGATTGATTCCTGGGATGGCAGGACTTTCATATGATGAAAGACTGGATCGACTAGGCTTATACTCTCTGGAATTTAGAAGATTGAGGGGGGATCTGATTGAAATGTATAAAATTCTACAAGTAAACAACAGGAATTCTGCAGATGCTGGAAATTCAAGCAACATACATCAAAGTTGCTGGTGAACGCAGCAGGCCAAGCAGCATCTATAGGAAGAGGCGCAGTCGACGTTTCAGGCCGAGACCCTTCGTCAGGATTGGACAGACTAGATGCAGGAAGATTGTTCCGGATGTTGGGGAAGTCCAGAACGAGGGGTCACAGTTTGAGGATAAAGGGGAAGCCTTTTAGGACCGAGATGAGGAAAAACTTCTTCACACAGAGAGTGGTGAATCTGTGGAATTCTCTGCCACAGGAAACAGTTGAGGCCGGTTCATTGGCTATATTTAAGAGGGAGTTAGATATGGCCCTTGTGGCTACAGGGATCAGGGAGTATGGGGGGAAGGCTGGTATAGGGTTCTGAGTTGGATGATCAGCCATGATCATACTGAATGGCGGTGCAGGCTCGAAGGGCTGAATGGCCTACTCCTGCACCTATTTTCTATGTTTCTATAAAAGCGAGAAAAGTCAGAAAAAGATTTAAGTTTCAGAGAAAGGTGGAAGGGAAGAGGCAGAGGAAGTGAAAGGTGGGTGTCTACTGAGAGAGGGTGGACAGTATATCTGGGGAAGGTGGAAACATGAGGTAAAATGGAAGTTTAAAACCAAGAGAAGGAAGGAAAAGCAAATGAATTCAGTATGTCATATAGTCATGGAATTACTGTATACCTGTATAGTTATATAAATCAGGGAGTTATATAGAGTTACGTATATTGAGTCATATAGTCAGGGAGTTATATAGAATTATGTATATAGAGTTATATAGTCATAGGGAGTTATATAGGAGTTATATAGAGTTACATATATAGAATTATATAGTCAGGGAGTTATATAGAGGTATTTATTCATAGAGCTATATAGCATAGAAACATGGCCTTTGGCCCAATCTGTCCAAGATGCCTCCTGCATTATTCCTATTTGACTGCAATGGACCCATATTTCTCCGAAGCTTCCCTATCCTTGTACCTATCCAAAGGTCTTCTGAACACTGTGGTTGTACCTGTCTCTATCACTTCCTCTGAAAGTTCTTTCTATATACTTACCACCCTCTGTGTGAAAACCTTGCTCCTCAATTCCTCTTTAAATCTTTCCCATCTCACTTTCAACATTCGACTTACACATCAGGAAAAACGGCTGACCATTCACCTTATCTATGCCCCTCATGATTTTATAAATCTTTCTAAGGTCACGCCTCAGCCTCATTCACTTTGCGAAAAACAGTTCCACTCGATCTAGTCTTTCCTTGTAACTCAAGCCCTCAAGTTCTGGACACGAGATAGAAAACTGGAAAGGCTAGTAATCTGCAATGATTCAATTCAATGTATGACTTCTGAGTGATGTCACATACGTTCAGGGATGAGCTGCTGTTCTTCAGCTTATGTCAAAATGTACAAACTCTATAGTTTAAAGTATCCCACTTCTGGGCCTGTGAGATTGTTTGCTGCTGCAGGAACACCAGCTCATTTGAAAGGTAGTCACTCCTTTAAGTACCAGCCCTTTTTCCAGATGTTAATTGAATCGTGGGCTCATAGAGCCAATTGGTGAACTAGGCAGGGATTTTGCAGACAAACATCTGTTCTCATGAAGCTAATAGTGAAATGGTGTAATAAATGACCTAACAACTTATGGTACATCACATTTCCCAAGTGCACCTTGCTTGGCACGATTCACATTATAATTGAATTGACTTTATTTCTTACATCCTTCACATACATGAGGAGTAAAAATCTTTACGTTACGTCTCCATCTAAATGTGCAGTGTGCAATCATAGTAATGTATAATAATTTATAATAAATAGGACAGTCAATGTAACATAGAAATACACTCAAATCAGCGAGAGTTAATCAGTCTGATGGCCTGGTGGAAGAAGCTGTCCTGGAGCCTGTTGGTCCTGGCTCTTATGCTGAGGTACCGTTTCCAGGATGGTAGCAGCTGGAATAGATTGTGGTTGGGGTGACTTGGGTCCCCAATGATCCTACGGGCCCTGTATACACACCTGTCTTTGTAAACGTCCTGAATCATGGGGAGTTCGTATCTACCGATGCGCTAGGCTGTCCGCACCACTCTCTGCAGAGTCCTGCAATTGAGGGAAGTACAGTTCCCATACCAGGCAGTGATGCAGCCAGTCAGGAGGCTCTCATTGTTCCCCTCTAGAAAGTTCTTAGGATTTGGGGGCCCACACCAAACTTCCTCAACTGTCTGAGGTGAAAGAGGCGCTGGTGTGCCTTTTTCACCACACAGCTGGTGAGGACTGACCACAGGAGGTCCTCGGTGATGTGTATGCCGAAGAACTTGAAGCTGTTTACTCTCTCAATCCCAGATCCATTGATGTCAATAGGGGTTAGCCCGTCTGCATTCCTCCTGTAGTCCACAACCAGCTCCTTTGTTTTTGCGACATTGAGGGAGAAGTTGTTTTCTTGACACCACTGTGTCAGAGAGATGACTTCTTCCCTGTAGGCCACCTCGTTATTGTTTGAGATAAGGCCAATCAATGTAGTGTCATCAGCAAATTTAATTAGCAGATTGGAGCTGTGGGTTCTGACGCAGTCATGAGTATACAGGGGGTAAAGGAGGAGACTTAGTACACAGCCCTGAGAGGCTCCTGTATTGAGAGTGACAGGGGAGGAGGTGAGGGAGCCCACTCTTATCACCTACCAGCAATCTGACAAGTCGTCCAGGATCCAGTGACACAAGGCAGGGTCAAGGCTGAAGTCTCTGAGCTTCTTGTTGAGTCTGGATGGAATTATGGTGTTGAAAGCTAAATGTGTTTCTGGTTTAGTCTCTCCTTTTCTTGTTGCTATTTTGATGATTTTGAATCAGGGCAGCTTGCAGACAACAAACACCGACTATGCCTGGACACTTTCGATTTTGTGTTTTATATTGTGTCTTTCTCTCATTTTTTTTTGTTGCCATTTATGTGATTTGTTTTTCCTCACACGTCGGGGTGGGGGGGCGGGGGAAAGAGCTGATGTTTTTCCCTTTGAATGGGCTCTATGGTTTTTCTTCGTTCCGTGACTGTCTGTGGGGAAGACGAATCTCAGGGTTGGACACTACACATACACTTTGATAATAAATGTACTTTCAATCTTCGAATCATATGCTTTGACATGTATCAGCAGGGCCCAGCACCTCATACTGCCTGAAATCCAGGCCACAAAGTCAATGAAAACCTTGTTTTACTCCGGAAAGCGGCTTGCTCCAATTTACAGCACATTTTTGCTGTGGAAAGGCTATGAAAAACTTTTTGGATCTATTCCTCGCAACCCCAGTGATACATTTTGATTGATAAATAGAAAACACAGCACTTACATAAATCAGTCTGCCCACACTCTTCCACCCATGCCAAGCAGGGCAGTTGTGAAACAGAAAGGCTGCTTGTCATGCTATCAGAACGGGAAGCACAGGTGATCTGAAAGCACTTATCCCTGCGGAGAATGGCTTAAGGCGTCAGCAGATGTTGCCAAGGTAGAATAAGCTGCCTGCTGAGACGTGGGTGGATCATTAATAGAGGAGCTAACAAGGTGGCTCTTTTCAGATGAAATGCCTGGGAAAGGGGAAGAACAACATCTCAGACAGATTTTATTCTGTTGCTATGAGGTAACTGCAGGGCCATGTCCTGTCTACATTCATGCATAAAGGGTGAAATTACTTGCACTTAACATGAGACATTTTCACCTCAGTGTCACAATCTCCAAACTTTCATACAGCCACTAGATTCACAGAGAATACAGCACAAAAACAGGTCCTTTGCTCCCTTGGCCCTCTGAGTCTATACTGATCATCAATAAGCTTATTTTACTCACAATGTTTTCTTATTTCTCTTCCTTCGAGTCTACCACCCACCCACACGAGGGACAACTTACAGTGCCCAGTTAACCTACCAACTCGCACGGCTTTGCCATCTGGGAGGAAACAGGAGCACCTTGAGCAAACACATGTAGTAACGGGCAGAGCATGTACCAGAGGTCAGGATCAAACCCAAATCTCCGGAGCTGTGAGACAACAGCACCCTGTGAATGTTCTTTGTCATCCGTTCCTCGGATGAAATGATCAATGGAAATCCAGTCTTATTTGCCATTCCTATTTGCCCTGGAGTATTCTGCACATCTGAAAGGTTCACTCTTCCCTTCTCCATAGATGCTGCCTGAGAGTGTCTAGTGTTTTCCATTTTTAAATTGTTTCTTTTGCCACTGAAGTGTGTTGGGGTCATTTCATGTGGAGGTTAAATATTAACCCCATTACTGTTGGCCTGGAGTGACATCTCGATCAGACTGGGTAGGGACATCAGATCTCCTCTCTGGTATCCAGTATACAACTTCTCCCCCTGACCTCATAGGTTTCCCCGGATGCTCTAGTTTCCTCCCACGACCACAAAATGTCCAGACTGGAAGGTCAATTGTCTTCGGTAAGTTGTCCCTAACGTGTAGGAGAGGGGCCAAACCTGGGCACCTTCAACAAATGCTCAGCAAGGTCCTTTGTTGATCTGTTTTGGCCACACGCCACCAACCCCATCAATAATGCTCCGGAAAACTTGAATCAGTTTCTACGTCTCCAAATGATTGGATGAAGGATTTCACTTCTGGCCATCTGAAAATCAAGACCTCAGAGCTCATAGTGAATCAGGCAGCTGTGAGCCCTGCCCTTTCATTTGCTTCTGAGACCACAGGTCACTGGAAGGATCCCACCAACGCTGGTGTGGCAAAAACCTCCAAATCCATCGGAAGGATTAGCAAACTAAGTACTTCCAGGAAAACGTGCTCAGCTCTGATGGTCCACCGACAATCACAAAACAATGCCAGTTGTCCACTAGGCAGGCCATGCCAGTCACATATCCAACACCGGACCCCCAAAGTAGACGCTCTGCTGTGGAAAGAGATCACAAGACTGACAGAGGAGAAGATTCAGCAGTGTTCTTAAAACCTTTCTGAAGAAATCCCACATCCTCTCAGTGGCTGAAAAGCTTGCTGTTCCCCTTGGATCACCAGTGATTGCTCAAGAGATTGGGGTTCAGAGTTAAGATTTGAGGAAGGAAATAGGGTGGGTGGTGTGAGGAGGGACAGTTGTCTTTGATCTGGAACTCCTACTGGTTGATGAGGGGACAATTCCTCCTGATTAGTCTTTTCCGTTGCCCTTTGCTTCCTCTCCTGCTTCTGGTTGTGATCAGTAATTACATCAACTCTCTAAACGTGAAACTACAAGAAACCTGAAACTTTACCTCAATAGAACAAAATCTCCACAACTATCCAACCACAAATTATCGATATTGACCAAAGAGTCGCTCTTCTCGAAGCCGCTGTCAGTGCTGGGGTATGGGGCAATGCTTTGACGTGTCATTTAGAACGGACTTTCAAAGCACACTCTGTCTGTTGGCTACTCATTCAGGCATCAAATGTATCCTGTAAGATTGTATTACCCCGCTTATACTGCATACTTTAGCCTTAAGATCTGAAACAATTCGTCAGACACTCTGTCACCAATCAAGAGCTTTTTGCAACTGATTTTAATGCAACAATTAATCCTTAAAAACATGCACTTCTCACCAATTTTCTTGCTCGACAGCTCTAGTACTGGCTGCGCCAAACTATCTCTTGTACTTGCTGAATTCATTACCACTTCTCTTCCAGGAATGCTTCACCTGAAGGTGTTCACCTTTGCTCTGTGACAAGATTTTCCTTTGACTCTCTTGTCTTATTGTCTCTTTCCCTTCTCCTCCATGAGAAGGTGTTGACCAAAACCTACTCTGACAGCCATGTCTTCTTCCTTGTCTCCAGCGTGACCTGAAACATTCATATTCTCGTTCTCTTCCCACAGAAGCAGCCTGAACTGCCGAGTATTTCCAGCATTTTCTGTTTTATTTTATATTTATTCTATCTGTATTTTTTTTGATTTGTGCTAAACTATCTGTCTGATTAGTATCCTTTATTTTCACTGGGCGTAAGAACAATATAATCTCAGTCTTCAAGCAGTGACATTACACAACATGCATCTAAAACATAAAGGCTCGAAACTTAAAAGTCTGACGAACAGCAAGGTTAATGGTAAGCATATTGGACAAAATATGGACTGTGGATTTATTTCAAGGACAACTATAAATATTGTACTGGAATGAAAGATTTAGTACGAGGACAGGCTGGACAATATAAAAGCAGAGTGCAGATTTACTACAAGGGATAGCAGAATATTTATTGCAACTTTTGACTGTGGATTTAATATATTGGCAGCCATTTTAGAAGAATTACTTCCCCTTTTATTATCTATGTACAGTACTTGGGAGTTATTCAAATTACTCTTGAGGAGATGGTAATAAACCAGCTTTGTCCTTCTGCTGAAGATATTGCCAGTGTGTTTGGGAGAGAGTTCTAAGCGTTAACCTCACCAACTAAGAAGAAATGGCAACACATTTCCAATCAGGATGTTGTGACTCGGAGGAGAACCTGAAGGTGCTGGTATCCCCCAATGCCTTCAGTCCCTACTCTTCTTGGTGGCGGAGGTGGTGGATTTGGGAGATTCTGTCAGAGTTACAGCAGTAAAGGATACACATTGTAGTTACTGTGTGCTGCTGGGAGGAGCTGCGTGTTCGGGATGGGGGAAGAGGGGAGTGTAGGGGCAAACGGGATACCAACGAAACTACTGCTTTATTCTGGATGCTGTCAAATTTCTTGAAAGGGGTTGGCACTGCATACATTCAGACAAGTGAGCAGCATTCATTGCACTTCCTGCCTCATGCCTTGTAAAGGGTCAAAAGCCAAAAGCTTTGGGGTGCCAGGTGGTGAGTCATTCAGTGTAGGAGACCCAGCTCCTGCATTTATGCTGAAATTCTGCTCCATAGCGAGTGCCAGGCAGCTGATGCCTTGGATTGATAGTTAACATCCAAGGGGAGTGTTCAGGGTCTCTCTTGTTGGAGATGGTGTTTGCCACGCACTTGGTCCTTGCCAAAACTGTTAACACCAAGTCTGAGCAAAGACCTATTACACAGTTTATACGTGGGTTTAATCCGAGGACTACTGTTTTATTGAACTTACTGTTTTCACAGAAAGTGGTGAATCTGTGGAGTCGACCTCATTACTCATACAGGATCTAAGGCACCGTTGGATAGATTTTTGCACAGTAGGAGAATCAAGGGTTCTGGGGAAAAGGCAGGTAGGTGGCGATGAGTCCATGACAAGATCAGCCATGATCTTATCGAATGGCAGCGCTGGCCTGAAGGCCCAGAGGGCCAACTCCTGCGACTACTGCAGATCTTACCTTCTTACAGCCGACTGTACATTGATGAGGAGCACAGAGCACAGAAATCATACAAAGACAGCCTTCAAAACCGGACAAGGACTGTCTATTCTAGCCATGAGGGCTGACCTGTTGATTTCATCAGGGTTGATTTATTACAGATTTGACTGTAGGTTTAATACAAGGGGGAAATGTAAATTGAACAGGAGTTGTCAGTGACAGTTGCACTGTGTTCTGTAGTTGATTGGCACCGCCATTAGCAGCCTGGTGGTTCTGTTGTACAGTTCACTGCAGGCAATCTGTTCAGTCCTTGATTCTGCTATACACCATAAATTTTCAAGTATATCCCAGTGAATCTATCCACATTGCAGCTAGACAGCGATCTGTAATGCTTCCCTTCCCCATGCCACACTATTATCTGCAGCCTTCTACTGCATCTATGAGCTGCCTGCTGTGATATCATGCCAAACACAGCATCAACATTTGATGATCTCTCACCAAACCCTTGGTCCCTCAGCAGCTTGTGGAATTTTAGACTACGAGTCCACCATTCAGGACTGGTTGGGTTGAAACCTCCTCTGCGTCAGCACCAGAAAGACTGAAGTCTTCAGTGCTGTAACCCAGTTTGCCAGGCATTGCCTCTATCACCCTCTTTGATCAACACACACAAATTGCTGCAGGAACTCAGCAGGCCAAGCAGCATCCATAGATAAAAGTACAGTCGACGTCTCGGCCCAAAACATCAACTGTCTTTTCCACAGATGCTGCCTGGCCTGCTGAGTTCCTCCAGCACTTTGTCTGTGTTGCTCAGATTTCCAGCATCTGCAGATTTTCTCTTGTTTGTGGCTTTTAAAATCACCCTCTTTGGTGTCACCTCAGATGAAACACATGAGCCTTCACTAACACCACCATTTCCCATTCCCAGTATCCAATCCTATCCCAGTTTCAGCATGCCTACTGCTGAAACCATCATCCAGTCCTTTACCAATTCTAGACCTAGTAACATCAACACACCGCTGGCTGGTAGATTGCATAAACCATGATATCCAAACTTCTATCTCTGAGTAAATCCACTCGCTCATTACTTCAAAGCCTGATGACTTATACTGGCTCCTGACATCTCAGTTTCAAATCCCTCTGTCTGCTTCTCAGGTATCAGCCCTCCATCACCTGGATATCTATGCAGTTACCGGGCACTCCCAAGTTTAATCTCACCGCACAAATTAATGCACCCATCCCAAGAATCAATCTGCTGAGCCTATGTTCGTTCTCTCTCTCGCCCTCTCGCTGCTGTATGTTTTTCCTCGGGTTGGGACACGAGCTCCGTGCACAGTATTCTAGGGCCTAACATAATTGCAGTGCAGTGTTGATTAATTTAACCTTTGCTGATGGTGTTCTATCTGTAACTTCCTTATCACATGTTCTTACTACAAAATGATAATTAACACCTCACCCTTTGACAAGCTTCTGGTTATTTGCCTCTCTCTCTCTCTGTAGCTCAGTGAGCAGGGGAATGATGTGGTTTTTGGCTGGATTCTGTAGTACCTATATATTCTATTCTACAGAACAAAAGCAAATTCAGAATGCAAGAATTACAGACTGAAGATGCTGGAATCCGGAGTAGAAACACAAGACGCTTGGGGTACCCAGTGGGTCAGTCAATTTTTATTGCAGGAATTAGAAGCAGGGCATTGCTACTTCTCAAACCTACCCCATCATTCAGTAAGATTGTGACTAATCTTATATGTCAGTGTTTTTAATCCATATTGCCTGATTCCCAACAACTATCCATCTCTGTCCTGAATCAACTCCGTGAATGAGCTGTATTGGGAGAAAATTCCAAAGACTCAACACCCTCTGTATGAGGAGATTTCTTCCAATCTTAGTCCTGAATGACAGGCCCCTTATTTTGAGCACCCATGATTCCTTGTTGTAGACACTCCTGTATCCACCCTGTCAAACCCGACAAGATATTTCATATTTTTCAATGACATCACCTCTCATTCTTCTAAATTCCAAAGTACAAGTCCAATCTGCTTAATCTTCCTCAAAGCACAACACCCATGCTCAAGGAATCCATTTAGTGAATCTTTGATACACTGCTTTTCGATCAAGTGTATCCTTCTTTCGTTAAGGAGACCAAGGCTGTGCTAAGTGCACTCTCATCAGGGCATCAGATGACTGCAATAAGATATCTGAATTCCTGCATTTAAATCCTCTTGCATTAAGGGCCAACCTACACATTGCCTTCCTAATGATTACTTACACTGACAGTGATTTGTGTCAGGAGACACTCCGGCCCTTATTGACACCAACAGATTCCAATATTTCACCACTCAGGTAATAATTTGCTTGTCACTTTTGTTCCTTTTAAAGCAGATGATGCGTTTTCTCATATTGTGTCCTACTTAAGCTGTTCCCGTCCCCATAAAGCTCTATCATCCTTTTCACAAACTACACCTATCCTGTTATCATCAGCAATACTGCGCATACAAGACATTTAATCCTTTCACTCATGTAGATTGAGAAGTGCTGGGGCCCTAGCAATATACCTTGCAAATGCCTCAGGCTTCAACCCCAAAAAATGATCCAGCTGATTTCTGTTCCAATTTGTTGAGGTGACGGAGGCTGAGATGGCAGACAGCCATAGACAGAGGATATTTTTCACACTGAGGTGACGGAGGCTGAGAGGGGCAGACAGCCATAGTCAGAGGATGTTTTTCACACTGAGGTGACGGAGGCTGAGAGGGCAGACAGCCACAGTCAGAGGATGTTTTTCACACTGAGGTGACGGAGGCTGAGAGGGGCAGACAGCCACAGTCAGAGGATGTTTTTCACACTGAGGTGACGGAGGCTGAGAGGGGCAGACAGCCACAGTCAGAGGATGTTTTTCACACTGAGGTGACGGAGGCTGAGAGGGGCAGACAGCCACAGTCAGAGGATGTTTTTCACACTGAGGTGACGGAGGCTGAGAGGGGCAGACAGCCACAGTCAGAGGATGTTTTTCACACTGAGGTGACGGAGGCTGAGAGGGGCAGACAGCCACAGTCAGAGGATGTTTTTCACACTGAGGTGACGGAGGCTGAGAGGGCAGACAGCCACAGTCAGAGGATGTTTTTCACACTGAGGTGACGGAGGCTGAGAGGGGCAGACAGCCACAGTCAGAGGATGTTTTTCACACTGAGGTGACGGAGGCTGAGAGGGGCAGACAGCCACAGTCAGAGGATGTTTTTCACACTGAGGTGACGGAGGCTGAGAGGGCAGACAGCCACAGTCAGAGGATGTTTTTCACACTGAGGTGACGGAGGCTGAGAGGGCAGACAGCCACAGTCAGAGGATGTTTTTCACACTGAGGTGACGGAGGCTGAGAAGGGCAGACAGCCACAGTCAGAGGATATTTTTCACACTGAGGTGACGGAGGCTGAGAGGGCAGACAGCCACAGTCAGAGGATATTTTTCACACTGAGGTGACGGAGGCTGAGAGGGCAGACAGCCACAGTCAGAGGATGTTTTTCACACTGAGGTGACGGAGGCTGAGAGGGCAGACAGCCACAGTCAGAGGATGTTTTTCACACTGAGGTGACGGAGGCTGGGAGGGCAGACAGCCACAGTCAGAGGATATTTTTCACACTGAGGTGACGGAGGCTGAGAAGGCAGACAGCCATAGTCAGAGGATGTTCTTCACACTGACGTTGCAGTTTTGCAATACCAGGGACTTGATGTTGGGTGTACAAAAAACTCCTGCTATTCCGTCTCAATCCAGATGATGGTGAGACTGGAGCTCAGATACTCGTACATAAAATCTGTATGTACATCCAGGGATTTGTTCAATTCCTCAATGTGTCAGTGACTACCCTTTCACAGAAACTAGACCCAATCCTTTGTTAGTTCTGTTGTTCTCACAAGGGAGGCGATAGTGTGGTTGTGAGATTGGAGGTTAATACTGCACAACACTGCCCTACATTTAGATGGAGTGAACCTGGCAGACTGTATGACTTACTGTCTCCTCCTCTCTGTAACAATGAGGATCCAGAGGAAATTTCAAACTTTAACCCCTCTTACAGTCCAAAAGTGTCTGGCTGAATCGATCAGTGGCTTATAGGACTGTAACCTCAATTCCACATTTTATCTGACCCCCTTGTCCCACCCCTCCTTCCATAAACTGTCATTTATTCACATGTGAATCTAAGATGAAAATGGTTCTGAGAGGATCTTGGGACCTGTTATGTGAGGACTTCCGGTAGAGCTCATGGATTGAAGTCGTGTTCTTGACTTGCTCCATTACCTCTGAGTTTTTCTTCTTATGATCAGCTATATTTTAATTAACCATTAAGGCATCGACTTTTACAATATTTTGAAATAAATTGGGCTCTTTGATAATCGGATGCTTTTAAGGTCTGCTATGTCTAAGAATGGAAAAAAGGGGAAGGACGGCAAACTTCCGGTTAGACCGAAAGGTACCGATTTTCCTCCAACTGATCCACTGGTGACTTTGAAAGCTATATCGGATCTAATTCAAAGGGAAATTTCAACCTCTATTACGGAGCTGATTCATGCGGAAATTTCAATGAATTTCCAGAAAATTGCCGATTCAATCGATAAGATACAAATAACTATTACGGAACATCAGTCGGCTATATCTGATCTTCAAAAATCCACGCAACAAAGTGAACTCAAGATGGAGAAAATTGAAGACACAATTAATGTAATGAAGAAGAAACTTGACTTTTTGACCTCTCAAAACTCTGACTTAGAATCCAGAATGCGACGGCAGAATCTTCGAATGATCGGGGTGCGTGAAGCTGTTGAATCTGATAACCCTATGAAGTATTTTTCTCAACTTCTAAAAGATGCATTTCCTACTGTATTTCCTGACCAATCACCATTACTGGATCGTGTTCACAGAGTTCCATCATACTCGTCTAAGTCAGATAAACCTCGACATGTCATCTTACGTTTTCATTACTTTCAAGACGAGGAGAAACTGTTTCAATTCGTTCGATCTAAAGGTTGCATTGATTTTTTGGATTTTAAGTTCCGATTCGTGGAGGATTTCAGCAAACCAATTCGGGATCAACAGGTTCGTTACAGACCTGTGATGTCGGAACTCTACAAGATGGATTTAAAACCAGCGCTGCTTTACCCAGCACGTCTAAGGATTCGTACGTTGGATGGAGCCCTCCGTTTTTTTGAATCTCCATCGGATGCCCAGAGTTATCTGGATCAATTTTCACCTTCAACATCTTAATCGTAATTTTTAACTATCTCCGTTTGATCGCAGGTTGTGAATCTGTCGGCCTTAATTTTTTTTTTGCCTTATATGGGCAGAAAAGTTTATTTTTGATTAATTAATATGGTTCCTAAACTTCCTTTCTATCTGCATCATTCCTTTCTTTTTCCCCAGGGGATTCTGGGTGGTTATTCCCTCAGCGTCATTCTACGTATTTCCTTTGAGGCCTTAAATTTTGTAGTTTTTAAATCTACTTTTTTTTGTAGGTTTTCATAACTAGTTTATGTTAATAATTTCATTTCTTTTTTTGTTTATTCATAGGGTCTGGGGTTTGTTGTAGTTTTTTTAATATTTTCTGGCTTTTTCTCTGTTATATTAAGTGTTTGTTTTAATTCATTTACTTTTTTTTATTCTTTTACTGTTTTATAACTAGCTGATCTTTTTTATATTTACACTTTTTTTAGGGAGTGTCTATCAGAAGTCACGGGGGTAGTTTTAGTGCTTGCTTCTTTCTGACTGGTCTGTGCTAGATTTAGCCTTGAGGTCATGGGGTGGGAGGTGGAGGGAGGGGCTTCACGTTTTAGTTTTTTTCTTCTTGGGTATGTATACTATTGAAGTATTGGTTGCGTTCTCCTTCCCGGTATCTCTTATTTGTTCTGTTCCCTTTCCGGGTTCGTGGGTCGAGCCTATCGTCAATCCTCCTTGTTGCGGGTTGACTTTAGGGTTTATGGAGTCTATTATTAATTTTGTCTCCTGGAATACTAATGGTCTTAACCATCCTATTAAAAGGAAAAAAGTTTTTAAAGTGTTCCGGAGACTTAAAGCACAAATTTTATTTTTACAAGAGACCCATGTGCGGAGGGGGACAGACTATGTTTTTTTAAATTCTGGAAGGAACAACAGTTTCATTCGAACTCTAATGCTAAGATTCGAGGCGTCTCTATTTTTATAGACTCCTCAGTTACTTTTACACAACATGCTATTATCTCTGATCCGAATGGTAGATTTCTACTGGTTAGTGGTCTACTATTTAATAAAAAGGTAGTTTTGGTTAATGTTTATGCTCCCAATATGGACTATCCGGAATTTTATAAATCATTATTCAATCAGTTCCCGAATTTGAATGAGTTTTCATTGATCTAGGGTGGAGATCTTAATACCTGTTTATCTCCAGCTTTGGACCGTTCAGTTCCTCTACGGACCTTACCTAATAAATCTGCAACTTTGATTAATTCATTCCTCTCTGATTCTGGGTCGACGGACATTTGGCATTTTTTGCATCCTCAGGAAAAAGATTTTTCTTTTTTTTCACATGTTCACCATTCCTATTCAAGAATTGATTATTTCTTTATTGGCTCTCGTCTTACTTCTTCAGTGATTAAATGTGATTATGACTCTATAACCATTTCGGATCATGCTCCACTTAAGCTTTCTATTAAAATTCAAGCCAATACACAAAATAATAGACAATGGCGTTTTAATTCGCTGTTGCTTCAGGACTCGGACTTTGTTAACTTTATGAATGAACAGATTGACCTTTTTTTCTTACAATCAACTATACAGAGGATATTTCTGTCAACATTCTTTGGGATACTTTTAAAGCTTATATTCGTGGTCAGATTATTTCGTATTCTGCTGCTTTGAGGAAGAAGCTGAAGCAGGAGGAGTTGGTAATTGTGGACAAGATTAAGGAAATTGGTAAGAAATATGTTACAGCTCCCTCTGAGGAGTTATATAAACAAAGAACTGAACTTCAAATGGAAAAGTTTATTACTTTCGTCCTCGATTGTAAACCAATTAAAGAAAACAAGAAGTGAATTTTATGTACACAGTGACAAAATTGGCAAACTGTTGGCTAACCAATTGAGGTCTAATTATGCTAAATCTCAAATTAATCAGATTTATAATCAAAATGACCGACTGATACTTGATCATGTGGGGATTAATCAAACCTTCTTTGATTTTTATTCTTCCTTATATCAATCAGAGTCCTCTCGAGACTCTAAATATATGAATGATTTTTTAGATAACCTAGACTTCCCTGAGATTTCACAGGATATGTCTTCTATGCTAGATACTCCCATTACCACTGATGAGATTAAGAATGTTATTTCCTCTATGAACTTGGGGAAAGCTCCTGGCCCTGATGGGTTTACCGTAGAATTTTATAAGTGTTCTGCACCTTCATTAATCCTTTGGTTCTGTAGGGTTTTCGAGGCTTCATTAAAACTTGGTAAACTTCCCGAATCTTTCAATAGAGCGTCAATCTCTCTAATATTAAAGAAGGATAAAGATCCTGCTCAATGTGCATCTTATAGACCAATATCTTTATTAAATGTTGATTCTAAAATTTTTTCTAAGTTATTAGCAAACAGATTAGAAAAAGTACTTCTTTTTATTATTTCGGAAGACCAAACGGGTTTTATTAAAGGTCGTTACTCTTTTTATAACATTCGCACACTGTTAAGTGTTGTTTATACCCCCTCACAAAATGTTCCTGAGTGTGTTATCTCTTTAGAGGCTGAGAAAGCTTTTGATAGAGTAGAATGGCCTTACTTATTTAAGGTGCTTGAAATGTTTAATTTTAGCTCGAAATTTATATCCTGGATCAAACTGTTATATCATTCTCCTGTGGCCTCGGTCCGTACTAACTCTCTAAGCTCACCTTTTTACCCTCTTTTGAGGTACTCGACAAGGTTGTCCTCTTAGTCCTTTATTATTTGATATTGCATTAGAACCTCTTGCAATTGCCATTTGAGAATCTCCAAATATTACTGGGATAACTCGGGGCTTAAAGTTCCATTAAATATCACTCTATGGTGATGGGGTAGTGATAGGGGACTCGATAGTTAGAGGTGCAGATAGGAGTTTCTGTGGTCGTGACAGAGAATCCAGGATGGTTTGTTGCCTCCCAGGTGCCAGGGTGAAGGATGTCTCTGATCGATTGCATGACATTCTGAAGTGGGAGGGTGACCTGCCAGATGTCGTGGTGCACATAGGCACCAATGACATAGCAAGGAAGAGTGAGGAGGTCCTGGAGAGTGAGTATAGAGAGCTTGGTAGGAAGTTGAAAAGCAGGACCTCAAGGGTGGTAATCTCAGGATTGCTACCTGTGCTAGGTGCCAGTGAAGGTAGGAATAGGATGCTCTGGAGGAGGAACAAGTGGCTGAGGAACTGGTGTAGGGGGCAGGGTTTCAGATTTCAGGATCATTGGGACCTCTTCTGGGGCAGGTGGGACCTGTACAAGCGAGGGTTACACTTGAACCACAGGGGGACCAATATCCTTTCAGGGAGGTTTGTTAGTGCTATTGGGGAAGATTTAAACTAGATTTGCAGGGGGGTGGGAACCAAAGTGCCAGAGCTGACAGTGTGGCTGGGGTGAAAATAAATGATATTGAAAGTTTAAGCAAATCCGCTGATAGAAAGGTTGTGAGTGGTGGTAAAAATCTTCTGAGGTGTATATATTTCAATGCTAGGAGTATTGCGGGGAAGACGGATGAGTTGAGGGCGTGGATTGACACGTGGAATTATGATGTTGTAGCAATTAGTGAAACTTGGCTACAGGAGGGGCAGGACTGGCAGCTTAATATTCCAGGGTTCCGATGTTTCAGATGTGATCGAGGCAGAGGAATGAAAGGTGGGGAGTAGCATTGCTTGTCAGGGAAAATATTACAGCAGTGCTCAGGCAGGACAGATTAGAGGGCTTGTCTACTGAGTCCTTATGGGTGGAGCTGAGAAACAGGAAAGGTATGGCCACATTAGTGGGATTGTATTACAGACCACCCAATAGTCAACGAGACCTGGAAGAGCAAATCTGCAGAGAGATAGCAGACAACTGCAGGAAACATAAAGTTGTGGTGGTAGGGGATTTAATTTTCCATACATTGATTGGGACTCCCATACTGTTAGGGGTCTAGATGGTTTAGAGTTTGTAAACTGTGTTCAGGAAAGTTTTCTAAATCAGTATATAGAGGGACCAACTAGAGGGGATGCAATATTGGATCTCCTGTTAAGAAACGAATTAGGGCAAGTGACGGAAGTCTGTGTAGGGGAGCACTTTGGTTCCAGTGATCATAACGCCATTAGTTTCAATTTGATCATGGACAAGGATAGATCTGGTCCTAGGGTTGAGGTTCTGAACTGAAAGAAGGCCAAATTTGAAATGAGAAAGGATCTAAAAAGCGTGGATTGGGACAGGTTGTTCTCTGGCAAAGATGTGATTGGTAGGTGGGAAGCCTTCAAAGGGGAAATTTTGAGAGTGCAGAGTTTGTATGTTCCTGTCAGGATTAAAGGCGAATTGAATAGGCATAAGGAACCTTGGTTCTCAAGGGATATTGCAACTCTGATAAAGAAGAAGAGGGAGTTGTATGAAATGTATAGGAAACAGGGGGTAAATCAGGTGCTTGAGGGGTATAAGAAGTGCAAGAATATATTTAAGAAAGAAATCAGGAGGGCAAAAAGAAGACATGAGGTTGCCTTGGCAGTCAAAGTGAAGGATAATCCAAAGAGCTTTTACAAGTATATTAAGAGCAAAAGGATTGTAAGGGATAAAATTAGTCCTCTTGAAGATCAGAGTGGTCGGCTTTGTGCGGAACCAAAGGAAATGGGGGAGATCTTAAATAGGTTTTTTGCGTCTGTATTTACTAAGGAAGCTGGCATGAAATCTATGGAATTGAGGGAATCAAGTAGTGAGACCATGGCAACTGTACAGATTGAAAAGGAGGAGGTGCTTGCTGTCTTGAGGAGAATTAAAGTGGATAAATCCCCGGGACCTCAAAGGGTGTTCCCTCGGACCTTGAAGGAGACTAGTGTTGAAATTGCGGGGGCCCTGGTAGAAATATTTAAAATGTCGCTGTCTACGGGTGAAGTGCCGGAGGATTGGAGAGTGGCTCATGTTGTTCCGTTGTTTAAAAAAGGATCGAAAAGTAATCCAGGAAATTATAGGCCGGTGAGTTTAACATCAGTAGTAGGTAAGTTATTGGAGGGAGTACTAAGAGACAGAATCTACAAGCATTCGGATAGACAGGGGCTTATTAGGGAGAGTCAACATGGCTTTGTGCGTGGTAGGTCATGTTTGACCAATCTGTTGGAGTTTTTCGAGGACGTTACCAGGAAAGTGGATGAAGGGAAGGCAGTGGATATTGTCTACATGGACTTCAGTAAGGCCTTTGACAAGGTCCCGCATGGGAGGTTAGTTAGGAAAATTCAGTTGCTAGGTATACATGGAGAGGTGGTAAATTGGATTGGATATTGGCTCAATGGAAGAAGCCAGAGAGTGGTGGTAGAGAATTGCTTCTCTGAGTGGAGGCCTGTGACTAGTGGTGTGCCACAGGGATCAGTGCTGGGTCCATTGTTATTTGTCATCTATATCAATGATCTGGATGATAATGTGGTAAATTGGATCAGCAAGTTTGCTGATGATACAAAGATTGGAGGTGTAGTAGACAGTGAGGAAGGTTTTCAGAGCCTGCAGAGGGACTTGGACCAGCTGGAAAAATGGGCTGAAAAATGGCAGATGGAGTTTAATACTGACAAGTGTGAGGTATTGCACGTTGGAAGGACAAACCAACATAGAACATACAGGGTTAATGGTAAGGCACTGAGGAGTGCAGTGGAACAGAGGGATCTGGGAATACAGATACAAAATTCCCTAAAAGTGTCGTCACAGGTAGATAGGGTCGTAAAGAGAGCTTTTGGTACATTGGCCTTTATTAATCAAAGTACTGAGTATAAGAGCTGGAATGTTATGATGAGGTTGTATAAGGCATTGGTGAGGCCGAATCTGGAGTATTGTGTTCAGTTTTGGTCACCAAATTACAGGAAGGATATAAATAAGGTTGAAAGAGTGCAGAGAAGGTTTACAAGGATGTTGCCGGGACTTGAGAAACTCAGTTACAGAGAAAGGTTGAATAGGTTAGGACTTTATTCCCTGGAGCGTAGAAGAATGAGGGGAGATTTGATAGAGGTATATAAAATTATGATGGGTATAGGTAGAGTGAATGCAAGCAGGCTTTTTCCACTGAGGCAAGGGGAGAAAAAAACCAGAGGACATGGGTTAAGGGTGAGGGGGGAAAAGTTTAAAGGGAACATTAAGGGGGACTTCTTCACACAGAGAGTGGTGGGAGTGTGGAATGAGCTGCCAGACGAGGTGGTAAATGCGGGTTCTTTTTTAACATTTAAGAATAAATTGGACAGATACATGGATGGGAGGTGTATGGAGGGATATGGTCCGTGTGCAGGTCAGTGGGACTAGGCAGAAAATGGTTCGGCACAGCCAAGAAGGGCCAAAGGGCCTGTTTCTGTGCTGTAGTTTCTATGGTTCTATGGTTCTATGATGACTTACTTTTATATATTTCTAATCCTCAAAAATCCATCCCTGCTGTTTTAGAGTTATTAGCACAATTTAGTCTTTTTTCAGGTTATAAATTAAATCTTAGTAAGAGTGAACTTTTCCCGATTAATAAACAACTTCCCTTATATCATAACTTTCTGTCTAAATTGATTAATAATTATTTTTCATATCTTGGGATTAAAATTACTTGTAAATACAAAGATTTATTTAAGATTAACTTTTTACCCTTAATTGACCATATTATTCAACTTTCATCTAAATGGTTTCCTTTATATTTAACTTTGATTGGTCATATTAATGCAGTTAAGATGTTTTTTCTGCCAAAATTTCTATATATATTTCAGGCATTACCGATTTTTGTTCCAAAATCCTTTTTTTGATAAAGTTGACTCAAAAATTTCTTCATTTATTTGGCAAAATAAAAACCCGAGACTGGGTAAAATACATTTACAGAAAACCAAGAGAGATGGAGGTTTAGCATTACCTAACTTTAGATTCTATTATTGGGCAATTAATATTTGACATATGAAATTTTGGTTACTTGACCAGGA
This sequence comes from Mobula hypostoma, assembly GCF_963921235.1. NCBI lineage: Eukaryota > Metazoa > Chordata > Chondrichthyes > Myliobatiformes > Myliobatidae > Mobula > Mobula hypostoma. The sequence continues at coordinate 88,817,641 of NC_086102.1, forward strand.
TATACTATCCATTCCTAAATGGGTAGCATTGGAATTACAATCTGTTCAGGGCTATACACTTGGCTCTATTTTAGGTTCCTCTCTTCCTTTTGATTTGAAACGCCTCAAACAGGTATCTAACCCAATAGTTAAATATACCTTATGTATTTGGTTTCAATTCAGAAAATTTTTTGATCTTAACCAATTTGGGCTAGCGATTCCTATTTTAGGTAACATATTTTTTCCTCCCTCCTTTACGGATCGTGCTTTTCAAATTTGGAAGACTAAGGGTATTTCACGGTTTTTGAATTTATTTTTAGATGGCTCCCTTATGTCTTTTGAACAATTATCTAATAAATACAATTTATCAAGAATACATTTTTTTAGATATCTACAAGTTAGAAATTTCCTAAGTACTATACTTTCTTCTTTTCCAATGCTTCCTCCTACATACATTTTAGATACTATAATTAACCTTAATCCATGTCAGAAAGGTGCATCGGCTATGATTTATAATATTATTATGAAACTTAGGAAAGCTCCATTTGATAAGATTAGGGTAGATTGGGAACAGGAATTGGGGTCTATCATTTCCATGGATGATTGGGGGCAGATTTTACAATTAGTCAATATTTCCTCTATCTGTGCTAAACATTCCCTAATTCAATTTAACGTTGTTCATAGAGCACATAGGTCCAAAGATAAATTAGCTCGCTTTTATTCTCATATTAATCCTTTTTGTGATAGATGTCCGGGGCAGATAGCCTCTTTAACTCATATGTTTTGGTCTTGTCCTACTCTGGAAACTTTTTGGAGAGACATTTTTAATATTATCTCAAAGGTATTGAATATAGATATCTCTCCTCATCCTATTACTGCTATCTTTGGACTACCTAAAATTTCCAGTAATTTTTCTCCTTCAGCCCGTAGAATGATTGCATTTCTTACTTTAATGGCGAAAAGATGTATCTTACAACATTGGAAAGAGCTTAATGCTCCAACCACCTTTTTTTGGTTTTCTCAGATGATATTATGCTTGAATTTGGAGAAAATTAGAAGCAATCTTTATGATTCCTCACTTAAATTTGAACAGACCTGGAGATCTTTTATTCAATATTTTCATTTAATGTAATTATTTTTTCTTCTCTTTTTTGCTCCATATTTATATACCCTACTTGTTTTTTTTTACTGTTTTTAATGAGGTCGGGTTTGAGGACGTGATTTTAAGATCTTTGACTCTACTTGGTTCCAAGTTAGCCCATTGCTTTGCTTTGCTTTTAGTTAGTTGCACGGTGGGTTTCTCTTTGGGTTTTTTTTTTCCTTTTCTCTATTGATATATATATATAAAATTAGTATACTATTATGTTACCTTAGTATGTTATGTTTAAATTACATTGTTTGTATCACTTTTTCTGTATTAATATCTCCTGTAATTTTATTATATTCTAACAGTGTATTAGTGCCTATATGGCTTACCTTTTTGTATACTTATTCAATAAAAAGATTTAAAAAGAAAGAAAGGGACCTGTTATGTGGCTTCAGCATCAAAGGAGGCCATCACTGTCATAGAAACATAGAAAACTACAGCACAATACAGGCCCTTCACCCAAAGCTGTGCCGAACATGTCCTTACCTTAGAAATTACCTTGGGTTACCCATAGCCCTTTATTTTTCTAAGCTCCATGTACCCATCCAGTCAGTCAGTCAGTGGGTGCCGTCCCAAATGCGGGGTTGCCGGCTGTGCACCTCCATCTTCTTCGATCTTGCGACAGCACCGAGTACAGCCTCTCCTCCAGTTTGTTCTCGCTGGCCGCCTTGGCACCGCCCGCCACCGCCCCCGCCGAACTCGAGCCCAAGGCCATGTCTGCCTCCAGCCGCGGCCGCTTCTTCGAGCTTGGTCCCTCCTTAGGCAGAGGCCTTGGGCAGGTCCAGGCACATGGTGCAGCGCCCAAGTTCATCATGTCTCTTCTAACTAGGTGCATAGCATCCGATTCATAGATACGTGGTGAGGCTTTAATCTCTTCCACGGAAGATGGCCGTTGGCTCACAAGGAGCTCATCCGCCCTTTGTCAGTCTTGTTTTTTTCAGTCTTGCTGGGTGTCCTCGCACCCTCCTCACCAGACTAAGTCTGGTGTCCTCAGACCCTCCTCACCAGCCTAAGTCTGGTGGGGGAGCTGGCCCAAGTCACCGACCACTCGAACACGGCCCTGGCCGAGCGCCCGCCCCCCCCCCACCGAATCTCTCTGAGCGTCCAGCGCCCGACTGAAAACCATGGTCGAGCGGCCGGCGACCAAACCCATCCAGGACACTCTTAAAAGACCCTATCGTATCCGCCTCCACCACCGCTGCCGGTAGCCCATTCCACGCACTCACCACTCTCTGTGTAAAAAGCTTATCCCTGACATCTCCTTTGTACCCGTTTCCAAGCACCTTAAAACTTTGCCCTCTCATGTTAGCCATTTCAGCCCTGGAGAAAAGCCTCTAACTATCCACACGATAACGTCCAGGACACCCACACGCAAAATGGGCCACTGTCCAGTGTGCAGAGACAGTAAATGACATACCCCATTAGGACAAATTCTATCAGTGTACTCTGCAAGGTAATTAAGTATGAACATTACATTATTGTAATTAAACAGGAGAGCTCAGGACATTTTCCGACGATCTGTATGCAGGGATCACTGATTGCTTTCACTGGATACAACAAGGATTTAATGTTTCCCAACCACCTGCACATCTTACAATGTTCAAAACAGCAACTTCTAAAACTTGTTGACATTTCGCTAACCTTCAGAAGAGTCCTCTTTGACATCATGAGAATTTAAAGCAAACAATTCACTCGATCGAGACCTGAACATTTTCCACCGCGATCTCATTGAGGGACCGGTTACATTTGAAACGTAGCATCAAAGTCAAGTTCCACAAGCAATGAGCAGAGGGAATTGATGGCTTTCATAAGATATCAAAGTCACCTAATTACATTTCATTCCTCATTGATTTCTCCGAATACCGTCTGCCTTTTTGGAAGTCCGTGGTGAGCGAAAGGCTTTTTAGTTTGGGTTCTGTGAAAGGAGCAGTAATTGAGTTTGAGTAAGTTTAGAGCTAATCACATAGATGCTGCGAGCAGGAAACTAATGGAACTGGAGTCACCACGGTGTTAGTGCAGTCTGGAATAATCTGCTAAACCAATCCCTCAAGTATGCATTCTACACAATTCTCAGAGTCATAAAGAGCTGTAGCACAAAATAGGACCTTCAGCACGCTGAGTCTTTGCCAACCAGCCACTTCACATTATAATGCATTCGTATTATTTTTTATTTTCCCTATTTCCATACGTTATGAACTCCCCACCAATTCTGCACATAGCGCAACTTACAGTACACAATGAACCTATCAACCATCTGGGATGTGAAAAGTAACCAGGACACTGAAGGAACCCATGCTGTCACAGGAGAAGCCAATACCGTCCCTCAGGAGTGATCTACCATTCTGTTAGAGTGGTGGGCTACCGCGATAAACCTTTGCAAAACACCATGATAATTGTCTGTGTTGGCCAGTTATAATTCACTACTCTGGATCTCTGCTGATCTGGGAGTTGTCCCTATAAATGGTGCACGTCCTTAAACACAGACAGCTGGCTGGGCAATGGAGTAAATCAAATGTTGGTTTCTCTGAGAGCTCTGTTCCCGCTGGCCAGAAAGAGACTGACATCAGAGTTGTGCTCAATAAAACAAGGAAACGAGGGCACTGAGGATTGGATTCTGCAGAGGTGATAATGGAGCCTACCAGCAGGGACACAATAGTGAGAGATCTGCATTTCTTTCTCAACATGGTTCCAATATTTTATGAGCTCGCAGCTGATCTGCGGCCATTTTGTAGAAGTAGGTGGCCAGCATTCCATTTGCCACTGAAATCATTTTCTAGACTTGTCTATAACCTTTTAATGACTTTAGGTAATGACTCAGGCCCCAAGTCCCTCTGGGACCTCCAACACTTCTGACTATTCACCATTAGAAAGTATTTTGTTCAATTCTTTTCAGGTCCGTTGCTAATTTTGAAATCCATTGACCTGATTTCTCCTTCTGTAAATTCTCATGCCTAAAGCACAGTATCATGACACTGTAAAGGGACAAATTCCTTTACAGAAAAATAATCCTTTTCTGGGATCTGGGAATTGCCAACAAGGCCAACATTATTGACCTTATCCAATGCGTATTAGTTACCTACATATCGAAACATACTGAAAATTACTATAAATGAATTTCGGAAAATGAATGTTAAAAGAACTGCCAATGGCATGTATTAGACAAATACCAGCAGCATTCTAAGCGATGAGGCACATTCCTTCTCAATGGCTTAACTACGGGTATTGTGTGGCCAAGGGAATTCAAGGCTCACGCTGGTAACTTTGTTTATGGTCATGAGGGAAGTTCCCTGAGACCAAAATGACAATAACACAAGAAAAAAGTTTCACTTTCTGAATTACTGTTGCTGTTAGAACAATGACATTAGCTCAAACCATTCTACTTTACTACTTTACTTAAGTGTCATTAATGGAAGTAATTGGGAAGGGCTTACCTGATTCATCTGCTCTGGGGGTTTTAGATGGACTTTCTTCACAGTCGTCATCAGACATTTCCATCTCTTCTTCGTGACGAATTCCCATAAGTTCTTCACTGTGTGCATTTCTGACCTCCTGTTGTTGAAGAGGGATTCATGCATGAACATCAAGCAGGCAACACATAACCTTACTTCAGAATAAACACAGATCCTCCTAGCTGGATACAATGCCGAGTGTCTGCTGCTCTTTGCTGATCGCAAACAGGGATTGGCCAACTGTTGTTAGGTGTTCTGATATCATAAGTGAGCTAGAAGTGAGGCTGGCTACATTTTTGATGTCATGATTGTTCTCAGGCTATGGATTGGTTGCATGTTGCTAAGTGCATTACATCATAATTAACCTACAGATTGGATTTGCTGTCTGTTGTTAGGTACTCAACTCGACAGGTTATGTTACTTGACTTTCTCATGTAGTTTCTGTGTTGGTTACAAAGCCAGGGCATTTGTCCATTTGATGGATGAAGTCACAATCATAGCACTTTCTATGCTTGGGCAATTGAAGCACTTGACTGCTTGTCTGGACACTTGTTAAATACTGTTTGCGAATCTGCTTTCACTGTTCTCTCAGCCAGAGAATTCCAGGCACCCACTACCCAGAGAGAAACAGGTCCCCTTCAGATCTCCTGAAATCTCTTATGCATTACCCCAAATCGACTTACTGGTTTTATAGTCCTCTGATAAGAAGAAATGCTTCCTGCAGCCTACTTTATCTCAACCCCTCAATTTTATACACCGCAGTCATGCCCCCTTAACTGCCTCCACTCGGGGAAAGCAGTCTCTCTCAATAAATTAAACCCTCAGCCCTACACAACCTCCTAGTGAATCTCCTCTGCATCCTTCCTGCAACATGGTAACCAGAGGTAACTCCTATAGGTGACCCACCTTCTGCAAGGTCGCAGTCACGTTGACGGTACTCCCATGAGGTTGTGGGCACAGAATTCATGACTTAGACCCACCAGAGGTACATGTCTAAGTCAGAACATTGTACAAACATGGACTGGGACCTACAGAGTGGTGCAGGCAACACCAGGACTCTGCAGACTACCTTCCTTTTACTGGGAGGAAGAGGTGGCATATTAGGGAGGTGCTGTCGGAGTCGCCTGGGAGAGGAATTGTGGTGCACTTTGTAGATGGATCATACTGCAGCCATTGCATGTCAGTGGTGAAGAGATGGAATGTTTATGGTGGTGGATGGAGAGTCAATCAGGGAGGCTGCTTTGTTTCACACACTTCCAGAACTGCACACATTCAGACATTGGCAAGTATTCCTTCACATTATGAATGGTGAGAAAGCCCAATGTCTAATTCAAGGAAGAATTACATTTTCTGAACATGGATCTCCAACTCCAAAATCAGATTCATCTTCTAGTTGGGAATTAACCTATCAGACTCTGATCAGCCTGGAGTCAGTGTCACGGATTCCACTAGCTGCCTGTCTCTGTCAGGGCTGAGTCATTCATATTGTTTCATGTTTACATTTCCTTTTACAAAGGGAGAGGCCAGGTGGCTCATCATGCCTATGGTGACTCTCAGACAATCCCATTGGACCTCTCTGCAACTTTCTCACACTTCCATCAACTCTCCCCAGGTTCTCCTCTCGCCCACCTACTCTAGGACTGACGTAGATTTACCAACTAGTCAACCAACTAGTAGGGATTTGGGGTACATGGGGAAACTGGGACAGCACAGGGGAAATCTATGTGGATACAGGGAGAATACTGATAGCGTCAGTCAGGACTGAACAGGGGTCCCAAGAGCGGAACTGGGGTCCCTGCAGCTTTGAGGCAGCTGCAGCAGACATCGTGACACTTTCACCTCAGTGCAGAATACCCGGCCTCTGACCAGCTCCCAATATCACGGGGGTCGAGCCTCAGATCAGTGCTGACCCTGAGGTGGGGCAATCAGCGGATGTCAACAGCACCGTTCTTGCTGGTGTTCAGTGACATGCTCCAGGCTTTACTCGTGGGGCACAGAATGAGGAGTTGTGCACGGGACTAAGTCTGGTGCAGTCATTGGCAAACTTTCTCAATAAGGACCATAAAACCGACGTTTGAATGACAGGTGAAGCACTGGGCCCAATCAAGGTGACAGCTTCCAGGCCTCAGAGCACATCGAAGCAACAGAACCTGATGTTTGGACAACTTAGGCATCGGACCGGATTGAGAAGGTCAGAGTGTCCGGGCTTCAGGCAAGAGACGGGCCAGGCTCTCCGTGGACTTCAGCTCAGAAGGCTATTTTCTTGCATTTATTGTTTGCGTGATTTTTCTTCCCCACTCTGCATATTGGGTGTTTGATGGTTTTCTTTTTTTTTTAAAAAAATGGGTTCTTTTGGCTTCGTGGCTGCCTGTTAGGAGACGAATCTGAAGGTTGTATAATGTGTACGTACTCTGGTAATAAATGTATTCTGAACATTGTAAGTCACTGATGACATAGCTGAAGATGGTTGGGCCAAGGACACTGTACTGAGAAACTCCTGCACTAATATCCCGGGGATTTGCAAGATCTCTAAGTTTCCCTTCAATGCCCACTCATCAGTTTTACCAAGGCTCCTTGATGCCATGCTCAGTCAAATGATGCCTTGATGTTAAAGGCAGTTATTTTCACCCTATCCCTGGAATACAGCCTGTGACATCGAGTTAATGGTCCCAACAAAACTCAGCCTGGCCATCAGTGAGCAGGTTATTGGTGAGAAAGTGGTGCTTGATGACTTTGTCAATGACATATACCGTTACTTTCCTGAGGACTACATGTTGACCCTGGTGATGATGATTGTCCATGTTGGATTTGGCTTGCTCTTTATGGGCAGAGCATACCTGATCAATTTGCAACACACTTTAGGCAGATGGTGTAGTTGTGCCCGGTGGACCGGTGCAGAGTGGGTATATGAACGATCTGGACTTTTTAAATGCAGAGTGAGTGGCATTTTCCCAGCAACACCTCGCACCCCCCACCCCATAAAAGTCACAATGGTGGACTCAACCACCATTCTAACACTTAAGGAATTTTTCAAATGCTTGCTGAACTTGGTTTTAAGTTTACCTTTTTAGAAATGCAAGTTGGTTTTTACTTGGGCCACTCCAGGTGTCAGAAAGCTGGTCATCCATGGGTGGAATGGCAGCAGAGTCGTTAGCGTAATGCTTTGCAGTGCCAGGTTTTGGAAGGTCCGGGCTCAGCTCCCACTGCTGTCTGTAAGGAGTCTGTACGTTCTCCCCATAAACGTGTGGGTTTCCTCCAAGTGCCTCAGCGCCCTCCCACATTCCAGGGAAGTACGGATTAGGGTTAGTAAGTTATGGACATGCTATTTTGTCATTGGAAGTGTGGCAATGATTGTGGGCTACCCCCAGCACCATCCTTGGACTGTCTTAGCTGTTGACGCAAAATGACACACTTCAACGTATGCTTTGATGTTTCAAAGTACATACAACCAACCATTGACCTTTAAAACTGAGATGTGAACTTACCGCAACTGGGCACCACAAACCAACCCTGAGAGAGAGAGGTCATTCTAATAGTGCCAGTACTACCAGGAATCTGGAGCAATGAGCTCACATTGAGTGCCAGCCTCTCTCATTACAATAATTCACTTACCTTAATTTCTCCATTAATGAGCTAGACATTCAATTAAGAACCATTAAAGATCCACAATGACACAAATGGCAGTGGGATTTTACACACCTTCTTCATCAACCTAATTAAGTGGCTCCCTTGTGGCATTTTAATGGAGGAAGATCACATGCTAAGTCTGCAAACCATCTGTGTACTGTGTATACTTACTTCTGGTCTCATCACTCTCATACTCCATTATCTCTGGATATGCAATCATACTAATTTTTTAACTGTTAAAGTTAAACTGACATTCATTCATATTCACTGATCTCCTATCCAGTCCTGACTTCAGAGGTGGTTGACCAGTGCGTTGAAGAGTGACTGTAGTTTCCACAGCTTAATTAGAAAAGCAGTTGGTTTAACGTTCTATCCTGCCTCATCTCAAATTCAGCCATGCATTCCTCAAACAGAAAAATTATAACTCACCTTACGAGGCAAATTTATAACTTCAGCTGCTTAAAAGGCACTTTTCTCTGTACATAAACAACAAACCTTGACCGCACTTAAAAATGAAATTATGAACCAGTGAATTGTTTGCTTGTAGGTACAGTGACCTATAAAACTGAATTATGATTTGTTCAGTGATGTCTGTAATTATCATAATGAAAGCACAATAGCATGAACTTAACTTGGATGGATGAGAAATATGTGAAAGAGTTTATTCTATTTACACCAGCCCTTATGCTTTCAGCAGTTCAGGTTATTAGAAAAGAAGTTTGCTGGGTTGTAAGATGTCTGCTGCCGTCTAGCCTGTGCTACTGGTGAAGATCTTTTCTCTCTTTCTCTATCCTCACCCCATAATACACCATGTGAACAGGGGTTTGAGCTCGATCAGCCCGCGTCCGTGTTGAAGATCGATACGTGCAAGGTATGCTGTGATGGTAAAATGGCGTGGATTGCAGTGGAAAGTAAGATTAGGCTAATAAGATTTATGAAATTCAAGAGGCTGGATGACGGTGCAAAAGAAAGCAAGAGTGCAGGAGTTACATCCGGCAGCAGAAAAGTGCCGATTTTACTCCAGAACCCGTAAGCCAGTTTGATGGAAGTTTCCCACCTTGCTCAAACAAAAACCAATAGTACTGATAAAAACTCCCATCCAGCTCAGAACCAGTAAGATGCTTACTGAAATGCTGACGGCAGCAAATTCACCTTGCCAGTAAAACTGAAACTAGATAACAAAAGGGACAGAAGAACAACTAGCTCAGGTTATTGAGGGAAAGCACTGTTCAGCACAGTAAGAATAGTGAATGAATAACAAGATAATTAAGGACTTCTGTCCATTCCTAACTTTATTCTAAGCACAATGCAGGAAGATGCCCTAGTGTAAACAATCTGTGTATATACTTACATTCAATTCCATACCACAGTAACTCCTGTTGGCAGTCATTTTATTTCAACGTTAAAATTACGCAGATTTCCTTGGATTGTTGATGATGCAGATCTTTTTATAAAAATTTTTTCAGTGAATGTATAAAAGGTGTAGGAAGTAAGACTGACACTGTAGCATTATTGTTTAAACTTGCAATTGTCAAAGTTGTACTACCTAGCAAAAATCTTATTCAGCAGTTGAGGCTTAAACACAACTGCACAGATAGGGCCTAAAACTGCTATGTCAGAGGCAGATCTCTGTAATTTGAAATAGAATGGAAAAGGAAAACAGAGGTATAAAAAAAATCTGTAAAGTCAAGAGATGAAGGTTTCAAAAATCACAAACTACAGCAGCTTAGGAAGGAGCATTTTACTGAAGTGAAGGTTACATAAATAGCAAAAGATTAAAAATAAATTGTAAAACTATGGAAGCAAAGTCAAATATTGAAAGTGAAAATGATCCACAGGGTCTGAGACAAAGAATTAAAATAGAGAATAAGGAAACAGTAAAAGGTATTAAAGAAATATTTTATATCCATGTCTAACAAGAGTGAATAATTTAGTTAATTAAGATCAGTAAGAAATATGTACTGGTAAAAACTAATGGTCTGTAAAGGCAACAAATCTTGTGCAATGAGTATCATTTGGTTCAATGAGATGGAGCATGAATTTCTTTTGATCTTCCACAATTTGCCAAATTTGAGAAATGTCTCCTTAGTTTGGAAACCTGTAATATTGCATTGTTACACTACAATGTGAAAGGAAAAAGGTAGGCTTTAACGTACTACCATCAGTCTGGGTTCTGTGGTTAGGATTGTGGGGACAAGACAGATCGAGGATTCGGACATGTGGTTATTCAGACTTTAATACTGTACACAGTATTAAAGTCTACACAGTAGGTGGAGGTATGGCTTGCTAACCTTTACTGCACAAAGAAAGAGAGCAATTGTAAGAATGAAGTTGCAGTTACAGCTCCTTTACTATTCCTCACGGGTTGCCTTGCCTGGGAAAGGATTGACTTGTCTTAGGGAGGATGCAGTAATGGTTCAGAGCCCTGTTATGTGAGGAGACTGACCAGAGCAAGCCAATACACTCTAGTGTCAAAGAATGAAAAGTGATCTTATTGAAACATCTAAAATACTTTAAGACATTTGAGATACTGTTGAATTGTCTCTCACGGCAGTGATTTACTGAAACTCTCAGTCTCACAATAATAAAGCAAAATTATAAGGCATAACAAGTTAGCCTTGCCTAGCTTAGACAATGACCAGCTCGATCTTTCCAATCCCAATAGCCTGGATACCAGCCCCTTTTAGCCCAGCAACAATCCCCAATACACTGATAGAATGTTTTAATTTAGAAAAAATTGAAATGTGCCAGTGCTATTTCCATTAGAATAAAAGTGAGGATAAACTGAAAGAAATGTCAGAAAATGACTGGTGAGAGTTGATATAGAAGTTTAAGCAAATGCTCACACACTGAAGTGTTGGCAGTTACTTGCCTATCACTGCTTTAACAAATTTCACGTCACATGCCAGTGATAATAAACCTCATTCTGACTCTGAACTTCGTGAAAGGAATATTGAAATGTGACTCTTCATTATTTTCCTTCCAATTGAGGGGGGAGAGGAGTGAAATGGGGCAAACAGTAGGATGAAAATACGAGTTTACCTTCGCTCCAGTCTGACGTCAAACGTGTCTGTTAATTCCTTTAAGAGAACACAATCAGCTCTTGACTGAAATAAAGTTCATAGCCAAAATAACAAGACAATGTAGCAGAAATCGACCACAGCTCATCAGCCTAAATGGTGTGCGGCTGTTACTGATGGAATGTGTCCATTTGCCTGCAGGGATTCCAATGACAATGCACAACATGAATCAGCAGCATATTCTAAAAATGTCAATACTTCTGAGTGGTACTAATGTGTTGAATACTAACAGAAAGCTATAATACTCAGCTAAGCAAATATCATCTTAGAAGCGAATGGTACTGATAGAAATAGAAGATTAGTGCACCAACCTCAGCTTGCTTTCGCCATATATCAATGTTCTTGCGTTGAGCTTTGGAGAAATGGTCCCATGCCTTTTGCTTCGAAGCAGCCTTGAAAACGGCCACAATCTGCTCAACTTTGGTAAACAAGGAAGTCAAACAAAACAACCAGTTTACGATTTGATCAGAAACTCGGGTCAAAGCAGAGACACACTGGGGCTAAAGTGATGATGCTTCTAGACATCTTTATAGGCATCAGGTCACCCTCCAGCCAAGTGCTCTGTCACAGAGAATGTGCCAGAGGTTACAAGCAAGATGACATGGTGCCTTTAAACTTGCCAATTAATGTCTCTGTAATACTTACAGTGTGCCAACTGCAGATGTACTCTCCTCAAGCCTCAGTGTCTCCACCAAATTTCTACACTTTCTGTAATTATAGCACGGTTCTTGCATCCTACCATGGTGCAGCTACTAGAACCACTGCCTCATTGCTCCAAGGACCCGGTTTGATCGTAACCTTCGGCATGGAGTTTACACCTTCTCCTCAGGCTGTGTGGCTTTCCCCTGGGAGCTCCAGTTTCCTGCCACATCCCAAAGGTGTGTGGGCTGGCAAGTTAATCAGCCTCTGGAGAATGGCCCTAGTGTGTGAGTGAGCGGCAGAATCCTGGAAAGCTGATGGGAATGTGGGGAGAATAAAATGGGATCAGAGTAAGGTTTTTTTTTTGTTTATTCAAGGGGTGAGAGCTTCGGAGGCTGAGCCAGCTTCTAAATGCTGATCCCTAATTGACCTTGAGAAGGTGGAGGTGAACCACTGTAATCCTTGAGCTGTGGGTATATCCGCAATGCTGTCAGGAGGGAGCTCAGGATTTTGACCCAGTAACAGTGAACGAATGGCAAAATATTCAGAATGGTGTCTGGTTTGGAAGGCTACTTCCAGATAGTGGTGTTCCCATGCTTTTGCTGGCCTTGTCCTCCTCACTGGTAAGGGTTGTGGGTTTGGAAGCTGTGGTCTAAGGACCCTAAAGATTGTGGTGAGGTCTGTACATCTCTGTTAGCTGGCCGGAGGCACAGCGTACTCCCAAATTTCCAACTGGTTACCAACCAATATCTGCTCGATGGCAAGAGTTGATGCTCATTTAGCTTTTGGGGCTAAACTTCTCAAAAAAAAAAGTCTGGGAAGGGACTAAGAGAGATTAGGAGATGGTGTCTTCTTCAGGGAGAGGCAGTCCTTTTTTTTAATATATATTTTCCTGGCTGCAGAAGGGCTGGCATCCAACAGTTCTGGACCACAGTCTCGGAGGCCAGTAGACCACGAGAGGCTTCATGACCCCTGACAATCCAAGTGCTGGACTTGTCTCTTTCTTCCCTGTCAAGCAAACACGCATCTTCACCCTTCAGTCTAAGCTAAAACTGCAGAGTATGAGCCACATTTCCCTAGTTCTGTCAATTTAAAACTGTCCCTGCCAACTCTCAGTGTTGGTAGGAAAGGCTAATATAACTACGTAACTAATGACCTGGGTGAAATTGCAGATGGGGATAATGTCGGCGCAGTGGACCCATTTTATTTCAATGCAGGCCTCTTTATCCCAGAACACAAGATTGCACTTTTTGTGATACATACATAAACCAACACCCAGGAGTGAGAACTAAATAAGCAGTAAAACCCTGAATCACCGGTCATCGTGGACATTACATCTTCTTCCCCAGGCACGGACATGAATCCTGATCCACAACTCAGTCATCCCCTACCCAGCCAAATCCAATCGCAGGCAGTGTGTCAACTGGAAATAATGCCACATAGTGTCTAAGGAATTTGGAAAAGATAAGTGAAATGGAATCGCTTTGACTTGTTAATGACGTGAAGTTCCTTGGTGTGTAGTATAATATAACTCAGAAAACCGGACTAGGTCACTTGAGCGATCTGATCAATCGTAACATTAAGGTTCACATGATGCTCTTCCCATTCAAACCAGCCTATCCATCTCACCACATCAGCCAAGCCTTCTATGTGTTAATCCAACTTCCCCACAAACCACATGCTATTCACCTTAAACCCCTTGTGGCAGCTTCCGATTACTAACTAATGGAGGCTCCTCATGAATGTTCTATCGGATAAATCCATACGTATATAATATTTATGGATTTTAGCATCAGTCTTGGTCAATACCTTGCTAAATGTCTGATATCTGATTGATCTATCATATTAATTTCCCTTACTACTTTAGGGTGGGTCTATTAACAAGCTACTGACCTTGGTCACACATTTTTTTCTTTCTTTTTTTTTTAAGATGACTTTCCATTTTCTCTTTTCTTATGATTCAGACCCTTCAGCCTGTTGAGTATATGCCAGCTCTCAGAACAATCCAATTCTCTGTAATCTGTTCTCACTCATCCAGATCCTATCACCCACCTACAAGAAAACAGGAGCAGGAGTAGGACACTCAGTCTCTCCAGCTGTCCTACCATTCCGTACGCTCATGGCTGATCCGACCCAGGCCTCATCTTCTGTGCCTGTTCCCCAGAACCCTTAATTCCTTGATCGCTCAAATATTTATCCACCCTACAACTCTAGGGGCAACTTACAGCGGCCAATTAACCCACTGACTGACAAGTGGAAGGAGACCAGACACACATGGTCACGGGGAGAATGAGCACACTACAGATAGACTGCACATGAGGTGAGAGGTCAGGATAACCAGAGAGGGCAACAGAACCACCGACTACCCAACTCTTCCACCCTGGATAAAATTTAACCACTTATGATGAAAATAAGAAAGACTTCCACCTGGAAAAGATTGCAGAATTCTTTACAGGCAAACTGAAAAAAAACTTTGCATTTATGAACATGTTCAAAAAAAAAGGAACTTGACAATATTGCTTCCTTTAAATCCCAATTCCTTTTAATGTTTGAAATAAACTTTGTTCACTGGACATCCTGGCTTCTGACATCCTATTCTGTCCTAATATTTTGAAGAGCTTGCACACGAGGGCTGTATTTTAATTTCTCGACATTGGGGGTTCAGTGTGGTTTAAGAGTTCACAGGGAACCTGGGGAGAGGTCACTGTGCCTTTTGAAGTCCAAACCATCTCATTTGGCGTCTTTGCCAAACTCCTTAAAGAATAAGCTGAGAAGGTCAAAGAAAGCTCCGAGCTTTATCAACTGAATTGATTCTGAAGTTGGGAGTGCAGTAGAATGGAGTCCAGGTGATGCGTGTGGTTTTCCTGGGGTGCAATGCTGGAGACTGAAAGAGAGGAAGGATTCCAGTGGCAAACACAAAAACGTGTGTCAGGATGTGCCCAGGAGATCAGACATAACGGCTGGGTACAGTTGCCTGGGTCTGAAGCCAGTCACAATCAGACGACATTAGACCAGCAAGTATGGACCAAATCGCACACTTCACTGATGTTTTACACACAAGAGATTCTGAAGGTGCTGAAAATCGAGAGCAACACACATGAAATGCTGGAGGAACTCATAAAGTGAGATTTTTTGAATTTGAATTTATTTAACTCTTCCATCCATCCCACAATGTGAGGAAGTAAAACTCTTTGCGTTATGACTCAATCACAATGTACAGACATGTGAATTTATAAGTCTACTGGCTTATAGAAAGAAGCTCTCCCATAGTCTGTTGGTTCTGGTTTTAATGCTGTGTTACCATTTGCCAGATGGAAGCAGCTGGAACAGTTTATGGTTGGGGTGGCTGGTGTCCCTGATGATCTTCCAGGCCTTCTTTACACACCTACTGCTATAAGTGTCCTCAATGGAGGGAAGTTCACTTCCACAGACGTGCTAGGTTGTGTGTACCACTCTCTGCAGTGCCAAGCGATCAAGGTTGGTGCAGTTCCCGTACCAGGCAGTGATACACCCAGTCAGGATGCTCTTGATGGGCCCCTGTAGGAGATCTTGAGGATTTGGGGGCCCATGCTGAACTTCCTCAGTCACCGGAGGTGGAAGAGACAATGTTGTGGTTTTTTTGCCACGAAGCCGGTGTGTACAGTCCAGGTGAGATCATCAGTGATGTGTATACCGAGAAACTTCCATTCCATCGTGGCTGATTCCGAGGGATTCCACTCAACCCCATTCACCTGCCTTCTCACCATATCCTTTGACGCCCTGACCGATCAGGAAACTATCAACTTCCATATTAGATATACCCATGGATGTGGCCTCCTCCACAGTCCACGGCAGAGCATTCCACACTCTAGCTGAAAAATAAATTCCTCCTTACCCCAGTCCTAAAGGATTGTCCCTCAGTTCTGAGGCTGTTCCCTCTAGTTGTGGATACCCCCATCATAGGAAACATCCTCTCCACATCCACCCAATCTAGTCCTTTTAACATTCGGTAGGTTTCAATGAGATCCCCCTCCCCCCGCATTCTTCTAAATTCTTCCAAGGCTGTCAAACACTCCTCATTTGTCAACCCCTTCACTATCATAGTCATAGTCATACTTTATTGATCCCGGGGGAAATTGGTTTTCGTTACATTTGCACCATAAATAATTAAATAGTAATAAAACCATAAATAATTAAATAGTAATATGTAAATTATGCCAGTAAATTATGAAATATGTCCAGGACCAGCCTATTGGCTCAGGGTGTCTGACCCCCCAAGGGAGGAGTTGTAAAGTTTGATGGCCACAGGCAGGAATGACTTCCTATGACTCTCTGTGTTGCATCTTGGTGGAATGAGTCTCTGGCTGAATGTAATCCTGTGCCCAACCAGTACATTATGTAGTGGATGGGAGACATTGTCCAAGATGGCATGCAACTTGGACAGCGTCCTCTTTTCAGACACCAACGTCGGAGAGTCCAGTTCCATCCCCACAACATCACTGGCCTTACGAATGAGTTTGTTGATTCTGTTGGTGTCTGCTACCCTCAGCCTGCTGCCCCAGCACACAACAGCAAACATGATAGCACTGGCCACCACAGACTCGTAGAACATCCTCAGCATCGTCCGGCAGATATTAAAGGACCTCAGTCTCCTCAGGAAATGGAGATGGCTCTAACCCTTCTTGTAGACAGCTTCAGTGTTCTTTGACCAGTCCAGTTTATTGTCAGTTTGTATCCCCAGGTATTTGTAATCCTCCACCATGTCCACCCTGACCCCCTGGATGGAAACAGGGGTCACCGGTACCTTAGCTCTCCTCAGGTCTACCACCAGCTCCTTAGTCTTTTTCACATTAAGCTGCAGATAATTCTGCTCACACCATGTGACAAAGTTTCCTACCGTAGCCCTATACTCAGCCTCATCTCCCTTGCTGATGCATCCAACTATGGTAGAATCATCAGAAAACTTCTGAAGATGACAAGACTCTGTGCAGTAGTTGAAGTCCGAGGTGTAAATGGTGAAGAGAAAGGGAGACAAGACAGTCCCCTGTGGAGCCCCAGTGCTGCTGATCACTCTGTCGGACACACCTGACTTGCTGAGTTCCTCCTGCACTTTGTGTGTGTTGCTCTGATGTTTTAACATATGCATTAACTCAGTCTTTATTGTGTTACCTCAAACCCAATCCATCAGATCATGATTCAGGTACACTCACCTCCTATTTTAGGTGCAGAGGATATCCTGAGGGTTGTCTGATTATGAAGGGATGTGCAAAGATAGCACACACTAATGGTACTGAGGTGAAGATAGTTTGGAGCCTAAAGGACCCATAAGTGAACACGTATAGCTTGTCCAAATCCAACCATGTAGACAGTATGGCCAAGGCCACCAGCAACTCTACTTCCACAGAAGGCTAAGGAAATTTGGTATTTCTCTGTTGATCCTCAACAATGTCTATTGACACACTTGGAAACCATCCTATCAGATTCATCATTGCTTTGTATGGCTACTGCTTTGCCCATAACACCAAGAAGTAGCGGAGAGTTGCGGACATAACTCAGCCCATCGTGAAAACCAAACTCCCCACCATGGACACTGTCTACGCTTCCCGCTGTCTCATGAAAGCAGCCAGCAGAATCGAAAATCCCTCCCACTCAGTCATACTCTTTTCTTCTCCCCCCGTCCCCACCTCCATCGGGCAGAAGATGCGAAAGCTTCAAAGCACGCTCCACTAGGCTCAAAGACAGAATACATCCTACTGTTACAGTGGCATGCAAAAGTTTGGGCACTCTGGTCAAAATTTCTGTTACTGTGAATAGTTAAGTGAGTAGAAGATGATCTGATCTCCAAAAGTCATAAAGTTAAAGATGAAACATTCTTTTTTAACATTTTAAGCAATATTAGTGTATCATTTTTGTTTCGTACATTTTTAGAGTGGAAAGAAAGGAAAGGAGCACCATGTAAAAGTTTGGGCACCCAAGAGATTTGAGCTCTCAGATAACTTTTACCAAGGTCTCAGACCTTAATTAGCTTGTTAAGACTATGGCTTGTTCACAGTCATCATTAGGAAAGGCCAGGTGACGCAAATTTCAAAGCTTTATAAATACCCTGACTCCTCAAACCTTGTCCCAACAATCAGTAGCCATGGGCTCCTCTAAGCAGCTGCCTAGCACTCTGAAAATTAAAATAAATGATGCCCACAAAGCAGGAGAACACTAGAAGAAGATAACAAAGCGTTATCAGGTAGCCGTTTCCTCAGTTCGTAATGTAATTGAGAAATGGCAATTAACAGGAACGATGGAGGTCAAGTTGAGGTCTGGAAGACCAAGAAAACTTTCCAAAAGAACTGCTCGTAGGATTGCTAGAAAGGCGAATCAAAACCCTCGTTTGACTGCAAAAGACCTTCAGGAAGATTTAGCAGACTCTGGAGTGGTGGTGCACTGTTCTACTGTGCAGCGACACCTGCACAAATATGACCTTCATGGAAGAGTTATCAGACGAAAACCCTTCCTGTATCCTCACCACAAAATTCAGCGTCAGAAGTTTGCGAATGAACATCTAAACAAGCCTGATGCATTTTGGATACAAGTCCTGTGGACTGATGAAGTTAAAATAGGAAAAAAATAGAACTTTTTAGCCAAACAACAGGAATTCTGCAGATGCTGGAAATTCAAGCAACATACATCAAAGTTGCTGGTGAACGCAGCAGGCCAAGCAGCAAAAAGGGTGCAAAATTTCATGAAAAGAACACCTCTCCAACTGTTAAGCACGGGGGTGAATCGATCATGCTTTGGGCTTGTGTTGCAGCCAGTGGCATGGGAAACATTTCACTGGTAGAGGGAAGAATGAATTCAATTAAATACCAGCAAATTCTGGAAGCAAACATCACACTGTCTGTAAAAAAGCCTAAAATGTAAAGAGGATGGCTTCTACAACAGGATAATGATCCGAAACACACCTCAAAATCCACGATGGACTACCTCAAGAGACGCAAGCTGAAGGTTTTGCCATGGCCCTCACAGTCCCCCGACCTAAACATCATCAAGAATCTGTGGATAGACCTCAAAAGAGCAGTGCATGCAAGACGGCCCAAGAATCTCACAGAACTAGAAGCCTTTTGCAAGGAAGAATGGGCGAAAATCCCCCAAAACAAGAATTGAAAGACTCTTAGCTGGCCACAGAAAGCATTTACAAGCTGTCATACTTTCCAAAGGGGGTGTTACTAAGTACTGACCATGCAGGGTGCCCAAACTTTTGCTTCAGGCCCTTTTCCTTTTTTTATTATTTTGAAATTGTAAAAGATGGAAATAAAAAAAAATTTTGCTTAAAATATTAAAGAAATGTGTCATCTTTAACTTCATGCCTTTTGGAAATCAGGTCATCTTTTACTCGTTTAGCTATTCACAGTAACAGAAATTTTGACCAGGGTGCCCAAACTTTTGCATGCCACTGTATAAGACTCTTGAACACACCGGCATGTATGTAATGTATGTAAAAATACATACATACACACAGATGGTGATGTCAGGCCCCAAACCAGATAGTTCCCCTACCAAAAATATCTGTGACCGAGCTCTTGGAATTTGAGGATGATGCTGGCATTGACAGCCAGGAATAAAACATGGCCAGCAAATCCCAGAAGGTCCAAGTCCAATGGCCACAAATGTCGGCCATCAGCTGATGCAACCACAACAAAAGCCCTGAGGCACATACTGGACCAGTGTGCTGTCTGCTAGTGAACCTCCTGCTTACTCGGTAAGCTTCAGCTCCCTCCTGCTGCCTTGGAGAGCCGAGGCTGCTCTTGCTGAAGGTGTCATCAGTGTTACTGCTGCTGCAGTCCAGACTGTTGATCTGATTAGACAGAAAAGTCAGAGTATCCATCAAGTTCACAGAGCTGACTGTCGGCAGAACTCCCGTAGACTGGCCCCATCAAGTGGCTGTTGTTGCACTGTTATTCCACTGGAAAATTCCAAAAGCCTGCAACATCCATGGGTCTGCCGTTGAAACCTAATGCAGGCATCACTGTGATGGAGTGAGTAATCTCTTCACAGGGATGAGGCTGGTTCTTTGTACGTAGCCTGCAGCTAACGTCTGAATACATGGTTGGATGCAGTTCCCTGCTTCTTAGCCACCCTTCCCAGTTTTTTCCCTTTCACCTGTCAAACCCACTCACTGCTGCTTCCTATAATCCAGCCAGAAATAGGCCCAACCCTAATCCACTGTCAACAGCCCCATCCTCCATCTGAAAACCATGCGCTTTTTCCATTGGCATCACTCTAATTATTTTTAAAGGTTTTATTTCAAAACCAAATTGTAAGATTTCTCTGGCATTGATTCCTGGGTGTAGTGTGCTGCCTGAGATCTGGACACAGTGGCTACCCGAATTTCACTCTATTGCTTCAGCCTACAGTTTCTGTTTGCATCGTAGGAATACTTACGCTCTAAATGACCTCCTTTTCTCTGGATTTCCCAATCTACCTCACCGTTGCCCTTGCACCATATTGTCTACCTGCACTGCACTTTCTCCATAACCAATATTCTGCATTCTGTTTTCTTTATAATCAGTCAATTATTGTTTCATTCACAGTGAAAAGCATTCCATCCAGACACATCATTCCATACATCAGTACCCTGAGGCAGAACACAGCGGAAAGCAATAACAGAATGCAGAAAATAATGCCTTAATGACTACTTCCTCATGGCTCTGACATCCACAGTCACAAAGCATAATCTCCAACCTCGGCCCACCGCAAATCACCTGCCAATAAAACAGATGCCATCTCCCTTCTCCTACACTCACCTCGGGAACACCTGGGCAGTAAAGGTCAGACAATTGTTTATCAACTACAGCTCCAGTATCATTCTTGACCATCACCAACCTGCTTGACCTTTGGATCCAGCTGGAACCCGGCCCGGATTATTTCCTGACTGTAATTAGTGAGGTTCAGCAGCAATACTTCTACCATGATTAACCCCAACACCAGTGTCCCACAAGGTTGCACGCTCAATCCCCTACTCTGCTCCCGGTACACTCGTGACTGCTTGGCCAGATTCTGCTCTATCCCCATCTACGAGTTTGCAGATGGTATCACCATTGTAGGCTGGATCTCAAACAGTGGTAAGTCGAGAGTACAGGGAGGAGATTCGAGCCTAGTGACTTGACGTCATGACAACAACTTTTCCCACAGTGTCAGCCAAGCAAAGGGGGTTGTCATTGACTACAGAAAAAGAACAGATGAGCGCACTCCTGTCTACATCAATGGTGCTGAGGTCGAGAGGTTGAGCACTGCAAATTCCTAGGAGTGAACGTCACCAATAGTGTGAGTCAGAGTCCAGGAAAGAGATTGAAATCTTGGTGATAAGGTGTCCAACCACTTCAATGTCATGAGCAAAAAAAAACGACACCAGTATCTCTACTTCCTCAGGAGGCTAAAGAAGTTTACTGTGTCTCCTTTGACCCTATCTATACTTCTCGCGTTATGAGGCATAGATAGAGCAGACACCCAGCACCTACTCCCCAGAGTGGCAATGGCCAATACAAGAGAAGGTGATTGGAGGAAAGAACAGAGGATGTCAGAGGTAGGCTTTTTTTTTTAAAAACAGAGAGCGTAGTGGATGCATGAAACACTTTGCCAGGGTGGTAGTAGAGCAGATAATTAGGGACATTTCAGAGACTCTTATGTGTGAAAGAAAAATGGGGGGGGGTGGGGTGGGGTGGGGGCCACGTGGGAGGAAAGTGTTAGATTGAGCTTGGAGTAGGTTCAAAGGCCAACACAACATAATGGGCCAAAGGTCCTGTACTGTATTTTAGTGTAAAGCAGCCAACATAATCAAAGACACCACCCACCCTGGGTATTCTCTTTTCTCCACCCTGCTATCGGGCAGAAGGTACAAAAACCTGAAAGCACATACCACCAGTCTCAAGGACAGCTTCTATCCCGCTGTTATACACCATTGAACTGTCCCCTAGTATGATAAGATGGACTCTTGACCTCACAATGTACCTCGATATGATCTTGTACTTTATTACTTTTATCTGCACTTTCTCTGTAGCTGTTACAGAATTCTGCATTCTGTTATTGTTTTACCTTGTTCTACCTCAACGCATTATGTAACGATTTGATCTGTATGAACAGTGTGCGAGACTAGCTTTTCAATTTACCTTGGTACATGACACAATAATAAACTGAGTTACTAATACAGAATTACATAGAAAATGAAGAGAGCTTACCACCTCCATGCAATTATGTATGGCATGATCTGCTTGACAAAACACAAAAAGCTTTTCACTGTATCTGAGCACATTTGACAATAATAACCCACATCGGAAAACACCGTTCAATGCAACACCAACACGTGACACCTCTGATGGTGTGATGCACAACTCTACTGCAGATAGTGGGTGAATCAACATCTGTACCTGAGTGAACATTGGACCCAGTGCCCACAACTCCAGCATCTGCAGTTTTACTTGGTTACCTGTTCTTATCAAGTGACTTCTGACTCACGCGACCAAGTGAAAGGTTTCCTACCTGAAGATCTAGTCCTGTAAGCTGGGCCCATGTTTTAGAACTTGCAGTAGGAATACTTACCGCAGTATGTTTAACACAAGTGAGAAGGCCAAAGTGCAGATACTTACGTCCGGTCAGGATCCCAGCAAGGGCATTCTTGAACTGCTCCTTTGCGTCCTCCATTTCCTGTTCGTGGGCCGCCTTCTCGCTCATCAGTCTCCGGCTGTGGCTGTTGACCGACTGAATCATGGAATAGAAGTTGTTTGCTGAGCGCCGTGTCACCTCACCGCGCTCAAACCAGGCCAGCAGCACTGAGGTGGCTTCCGAGAACCTGCTCTCATCTGCAAAAGGAAGAAGCAGGAGTCAGCTGCACATGGAGCACCTTTGCTGAAGAGGCCGGGCTGATTCTTTAAACGAAGCAGGGTGAAGTTGGGGAATCCACCCTGCCAAGCTTCCTCAGAGCTGGAACCGTGCAAAACTACGTCACCTCAGGGGAAGATGGGCGGTTTTCTGTCATCCTATTCAGCAGTTAACCATGCCATATGACACAGGGGCGCAGCTGGTAAAGCCACTACCACAGGTCTCCTGTGGCTTGGGGGTCGATCCTGTTGTGTGTTATATAGTTGCACACTGCAGAAACAGGAACTCTAGTCCAGCTCATCCATGCCAACTATTTTTGCCATTCTACACTAATCCCATTTACCCACTCTATGTATCCTTCTACCTCTCTAATCCCATTTACCCACTGTGTATCCTTCTATCTCTCTATTCCCATTTACCCACTCTGTGTATCCTTCTACCTCTCTAATCCCATTTACCCACTGTGTCTGTATCCTCCTCCCTCTCTACTGCCATTTACCCACTCTGTGTATCCTTCTATCTCTCTAATCCCATTTACCCACTCTGTGTATCCTTCTATCTCTCTAATCCCATTTACCTGTGTCTGTATCCTTCTATGCCTCACCTCTTGAAGCATCTGTCTCATTGTCTCTGAAACATTCTACACATGATTGACTCCACCAGATTCCACCATTTTCTTTTGCAGCAAGTTCCTGAGCAATAAAATCCTTCCTCTCAGATCCCCTTTAACACCCCCCCTCACCTTAAACCTCTGCCCTCTTCTTCTCCCGGTGATCGTGTCGGTTTCCCCCAAGTGCCCCGCTTTCCTCCAGTGCCCAGATGGACTATTCTAACTTGCGTGCAGTGTGTAGATGAGTGGTAGAATCTGGGGAAGGTGGGGAGAATAAAATGGGTGCTTAATAGTTAATAGTGATTGGTTGGGCCAAAGAGACCTGTGCTGTAAATCCATGACTCTCAGTGCAGCTAGCAGAGATCACCCTACTGTTAACTATGTCTCACGCCTTCTCAGCACATCATTAACAGTCTTCCTGAAAAGATTAACAGCCTATATTTCCCAATTGAGCTACACTCAGCTAATTCCCTTCACATCAGGTCCCAAAGGATCCCACAACTCAGTGACAACCATTTCCACAGAATATCTCATTGCCTCTCTCTGTTTACCTTTGTAAACGTTAGCCAGGTTTATAGAGCCAGATGTTCACTGGAGTGCCATTAATTGCCTTTGCCAGAGTTGAGTGGCTGAGGGGGCTGATATTCAATCTCTTCTCAATGCTGATTTCCACCTGCTCTCTTCCCCACCAAAGGATACTGTGCAAGCCAACAAGTCTGAGCCAAATCTTGAGCTTGAGAGGGTCCCACGGTAACTAACCCCTGATCACCACAACTTGGTATTGCAGCCAGCCTGGTAAGGACGGGATTTGATGCCAGCACTTCCAGGGCAGGCGTGCATATTGAGGCCATTAACTAAACACACTGAGCTGATGCAGTCATAACTGGCAGCAGATGTTTCAATGTGCAATGTGGCTGAGGTCCAGCTTATTGCAAAGTCTAGCTGACACCGCCAGCACCTATACGGAGGAAATTTGCTCCAGAATGCTGTGCCAGATTAGCGCTATTTAGATCAATACCTACAATCTCAAGTTTAGATACTTCTGCTGTGTTTGAACTATAAACTAGGCAGCATAGGTTTATGTTTCTAAAACTAGAGAGCATAGGTTTATGGGAAGGGGAAAAGATTTAGTCTGCAAGACCATAAGATACAGGAGCCAAGTTAAACCATTCAATTCATCGAGTGTTCCACCATTCAATCATGGCTGACTTTTTTTTTCTTAGCCCCATTCCCCTGCCTTCTCCCCTCATCTCTCAACCTCCCCCTCCACCTTACCAATCAAGAACCTATCAATCTCTCCTCAAATACACCCAATGGCTTGGTTTCCATTACCCTCCATGGCAACAAACTCCACAGATTCACCATCATTTGGCTGAAGAAATTCCTCACCTCAGTTTTAAAGGGATGTCTCTTTATTCTGTGGCTGTGCCCTCAGATCCTAGACTCTCTTATTCTGAAAACGTAATCTCTTCAGCCGCTCCATTCGAGACACTTCAGTATCAGCCAAATTTCAGTGAGGTCCTCCTTAATTTCCATAGAGTATAGACCCAAAGATATCAAACATCTTTCACACATTAAGCCTTTCATTCCCAAATCCATTCTTGTGAACCTCCTGTGGATCTGTTCCATGGCTAGCACATCTTTCCCTTGATATAGGGCCTACAGTTGGTCACAATATTCCAAATATTTTCTGACTGATGCCTTTCTTTTTCAGGGATGGTATGAGGAAAAACTTCATCACCCAGAGGTTAATTGGGATCTGGAACACACTGCCTGAGATGGTGGTGGAGTCAGATCCTCCCATAACATTGAAGATGTGTTTGAATCAGAGGGACTGTCTTGTCTTCCTTTCTCTTCACCACTTAACCCTCGGACTTCAACTACTGCACAGAGTCTTGTCACCTTCAGAAGTTTTCTGATGACTCTGCCACAGTTGGATGCATCAGCAAGGGAGATGAGGCTGAGTACAGGGCTACGGTAGGAAACTTTGTCGCATGGTGTGAGCAGAATTATCTGCAGCTTAATGTGAAAAAGACTAAGGAGCTGGTGGTAGACCTGAGAAGAGCTAAGGTACCGGTGACCCCTGTATCCATCCAGGGGGTCAGTGTGGACATGGTGGAGGATTACAAATACCTGGGGATACGAATTGACAATAAACTGGACTGGTCAAAGAACACTGAGGCTGTCTACAAGAAGGGTCAGAGCCGTCTCTGTTTCCTGAGGACACTGAGGTCCTTCAACATCTGCCGGACGATGCTGAGGATGTTCTACGAGTCTGTGGTGGCCAGTGCTATCATGTTTGCTGTCGTGTGCTGGGGCAGCAGGCTGAGGGTAGCAGACACCAACAGAATCAACAAACTCATTCATAAGGCCATTGATGTTGTGGGGATGGCACAGGACTCTCTCACGGTGGTGTCTGAAAAGTGGATGCTGTCCAAGTTGCATGCCATCTTGGACAATGTCTCCCATCCACTACGTAATGTACTGGGTGGGCACAGGAGTACATTCAGCCAGAGACTCATTCCACCAAGATGCAGCACAGAACGTCATAGGAAGTCATTCATGCCTGTGGCCATCAAACTTTACAACTCCTCCCTTGGAGGGTCAGACACCCTGAGCCAATAGGCTGGTCCTGGGCATATTTCATAATTTACTGGCATAATTTACATATTACTATTTAACTATTTATGGTTCTATTACTATTTATTATTTATGGTGTAACTGTAACGAAAACCAATTTCCCCCGGGATCAATAAAGTATGACTATGAAACATGCATCCTGTTTAAGATGGCACTGGTGAAAGACTGCAGCAACTTGCAGGTAGCAAACAAAAATATAAATTACTGTATTAATCACACTTTCTCCTGGATACGATCACGGTAATCAAAAGCCTGTAACTTCCCTTTCAGAGTTGAGCTTTTGAAGTGCCCGTACAATCTGGGATTTTTGTGGTGTGAACTGAAACCTCGAAGGTGCAGGCTGGTTACAGTGGCGCGAATGGGCCAAAACAAGGTAGCGAGGCCCAGGCCTGAGAGCTGTTTGACCATTGCTGGAGCGGACTTGGAGGCAATTCGATGCGGCAGATCTGAGGCGAGGTGAGGAGAGTCAGGGCCAAGGTGATGGGGCCGGGGCCTGGGCCTGGACCCGGGCAAGGGAGAAAGCGAAGTCCCAAGTTTAATCTATTTAAGCACTGGGCTGAGTTGGAGAGGTCAGGTACAGGCCGAATTGAGGTGGCGGGGTCCAAGCCCGTGCCCGGGCCCAGGCAAGAGGATATGAAAGAAGCCGAGCCCTCGTCCAAGAGTAAGGAACGACCTGAGGTTTGGATGATGTACTGCCAGGCCAGGTTGAAAATGACAGGGTGTCAGGGATGGGCCAGTTTAGCTCACTGCTCCACAAGGTTTTCTCACCTCTGCACTGAACTGAGGCTGCAGCCTACAACTACCCGGCTCCTGAATCAGCTACAGCGATGACTGGCTTCATGGCTGTTCACTTCAGTTCTGAACGTTGTTTGCTTACTTTTATTGTTTGCATCAGTTGTTTCTTCTTCCTGCATATTGAGTATTTGACAGTCTTTTTTAAAAATGGGTTCTAATGGGTTTCTTTGTTTGGTGGCTGCCTGTAAGGAGACAAACCTCAAGGTTGTATATAATATACCTACTTTGATAATAAATGTACTTTGAACTTTGAGAAGGCCATGCCCAGGTATCGTAAACAGGATTAGTATGAAGAGGTAGCCGATGGGTAAGTCAATGGGCCTGTTTCTGTACCGTAGGTCACCATGATACTTTATACTTCATTGTCGCCAAACAATTCATACTAGAACGTACAATCATCACAGCGATATTTGATTCTGTGCTTCCTGTTCCCTGGATTACAAATATTAAATATTAAAAATAGTAAAAATTAGTAAATATTAAAAATTTAAATTATAAATCATAAATAGAAAAATGGGAAGTAAGGTAGTGCAAAACAAAAAACCGAGAGGCGGGTCCGGTTATTTGGAGGGTACGGCCCAGATCCGGGTCAGGATCCGTTCAGCAGTCTTATCACAGTTGGAAAGAAGCTGTTCCCAAATCTGGCCGTACAAGTCTTCAAACTCCTGAGCCTTCTCCCGGAGGGAAGAGGGACGAAAAGTGTGTTGGCTGGGTGGGTCATGTCCTTGATTATCCTGGCAGCACTGCTCCGACAGCGTACGGTGTAAAGTGAGTCCAAGGATGGAAGATTGGTTTGTGTGATGTGCTGCGCCATGTTCATGATCTTCTGCAGCTTCTTTTGGTCTTGGACAGGACAACTTCCATACCAGGTTGTGATGCACCCTAGAAGAATGCTTTCTACGGTGCATCTATAAAAATTAGTGAGGGTTTCAGGGGACAGGCCAAATTTCTTTAGTTTTCTCAGGAAGTAAAGGCACTGGTGGGCCTTCTTGGCAGTGAACTCTGCTTGGTTAGACCAAGTCAGGTCATTTGTGATATTAACCCCGAGGAACTTAAAGCTTTTGACCTGTTCCACTTGCACACCACCGATGTAAATTGGGTTGTGCGGTCCACTACTCTTTCTGAAGTCAACAACCAATTCCTTCGTCTTGTTGACGTTGAGGGATAGGTTATTGTCTTCGCACCATGCCACCAGGTTCTTAATTTCCTCTTCCTACTCAAACTCATCATTACTCGAGATACGGCCTACAATTGTTGTGTCATCAGCAAACTTATATATTGAGTTTGATGGAAACTTGGCTACACAATCATGGGTGTACAATGAGTACAGCAGGGGGCTGAGTACACAGCCTTGTGGGGCGCCGGTGCTCAGAGTGATTGTAGAGGAGAGCTTGTCCCCTATTTTTACAGCCTGGGTCCTGTCTGTGAGGAAGTTGAAGATCCAGCTGCAGATCTGAGTGCTAAGGCCCAGGTTCCAGAGCTTAGGAATCAGTTTATTTGGAATGATGGTATTAAAGGCAGAGCTGTAGTCAATGAAAAGGAGCCTTACGTATGCGCCTTTATTCTCCAGGTGTTCTAAGGAGGAATGTAGGGCCAGAGAGATGGTATCTGCTGTTGACCTGTTGCTCCGGTAGGCGAATTGCAAAGCGTCGAGGTTGACCGGTAGGCTGTAGTTGATGTGTGCCATAACCAATCTCTCGAAGCACTTCATAGCAATTGATGTCAGAGCCACAGGTCGATAGTCATTCAGGCATGCCACCTTGCTCTTCTTCGGCACCGGGATTATCGTTGCCTTCTTAAAACACGAGGGGATCTTAGACTGAAGCGAGGAGCAGTTGAAGATGTCAGCAAACACTCCAGCTAACTCGCTTGCACAGGCCCGGAGAACCCATCCTGGGACGCCATCTGGGCCCGTCATCTTCTTTGGATTTATCTTCAGGAAGGCCCTTCTAACGTCCTCCTCGGTGACGATGAATCTCGATGCCACCAGGTCTGGTTCATCCGGAGGGAACGGGACGCTCCTCTTCTGTTCGAATCTTGCGTAGAATACATTTAGTTCGTCAGGAAGAGAAGCGCCACAGTTATTGATATTGATTTTCTTTGTGGCCAGTGATCTCATTTAGACCCTGCCATGGTCTACTGGCATCTCTTTGGTTAGCCTGGGCTTCCAACTTGGCTCGATATTGCGTCTTGGTGCCCTTAATGGCTTTCCGGAGTTCACGCCTGGATTCCGTGTAGCGACTGGTATCCCCGGACCTAAAAGCCGCAGCTCTAGCCTTTAAACGGGAATTGACCTCATAATTCATCCAAGGTTTCCAGTTAGGGAATACCCGGATTGTCTTGTGAGACACACAGTCCTCCGTGCATTTCCAAATAAAGTCCGTGACAGCTGAGGCATACTCATCGAGGTTAGCTGCCGAGTCCTTGAATACTAACCAGTCCACCGATTCAAAGCAGTCACGGAGGACCTCATCCGTTTTCTCTGTCCAACGCGACACTACTTTTGACACTGTGACCTCCCGCTTCAGTTTCTATTTGTAAGCCGAGAGGAGGAGTACGGCCTGATGGTCCGATTTTCTGAAGTGAGGTCGTGGGACGGAACGGTAGGCATCCTTGACTGCTGTATAGCAGTAGTCAAGTACATTCAAGCCTCTAGTGGGGCAGGAGACATGTTGGTATAACTTTGGCAGCGCCTTTCTGAGGTTGGCCTGGTTAAAGTCCCCGGCTGTAATGAGCAAAGCCTCTGGATACCTGGTCTCAAGTTCACTGATATTGGCATACAGTATGTTCAGAGCACACTCCACGTCCACCTGGGGGGGGGAATGTAGACCGCTGTCAGTATGACCGAGGTGAATTCCCGTGGCAGATAGTAGGGACGACACTTCACCGACAGGTGTTCCAGGTCCGGGCTGCAGGAGCTTGTCAGTGCCACTGTGCCCGAGCACCACCTAGTGTTGATCAGTAGGCAGACACCACCTCCCCTCGTCTTGCCCGAAGATGCCGTGCGGTCCATCCGATGGATCGAAAATCCCTCCGGTCGGATGGCACAGTCGGGGGTGGCGGGGGGAGCCAGGTCTTGGTGAGACAGAATACACAGCAGTTCTGCATCTCCCTGCAGTAGGTGAGTCTCCCTTTAAGATCATCCACCTTGTTCTCAATGGCTTGCACATTAGCTAGTAGGATGGTGGGCATAGGGACCCTGAAGCCCCTCAGCTTCAATCTGTCCAGCAGCCCAGCTCTTTTCCCACGCTTCCTCGGTAAATAGTGTATCTTTCCAGGTTTCCATCGATGCAGTGTGTTGTTGGCAGCTCTTTGAGGTTGGTGAATGCATCCCGCGGGGATCGATCAGCTGGTCGTGTCGTCAGATGCTCTGGGTCGGGCTGGGTAACGGGGAAAGCTCCACTGCCACTTCCAGCTGCCGGGAGCCCGGGCTGAAACAAGTCCTTAAGCCAAGTCACGGTTGCAGAAGCCTCCGCTCCAGCTGAGCCTCGGGCTCGATTTCTGAGGTTGGCGGCGGAGGCCTCACTTCCGGCAGCTGTGGATGGCCACCAACGGGGCTTTATGGTGGTCGCTCCGGGGAAGCGTCTGGGGCACCTTGAGGTCACTGCGCCGTCACTTCTGTGTGGTCGTCTGCTCCGGAGAGGTTGCTGGTCGGAATGGGCCATGTCTCCAAGCGCTCCAGCACGGTAGCAGACCGCGGGTCTCCGGGAACGTGGTCGGCCTCGTTGGTCGGGTCCGGGTGCAGTCCGGAGTTTAAGAAGCAATTCTGGCGCGGTGGTCTCCAGCTGCGTCAGTAGCTTTGCCAGGGTGTTGTTGATCTTGATCTTGATCTTGCTGGATTGGAGGTTTAGAAACGTTTCTCAGATATAGGATAGTGGAGAGGGCAGTTTGCTCGGGAGAGCATGCGCAAAGTCACCAGTTACCAGCACCATCTTTAATGATTCTGTTAGTTTTGACACAAGAACCACAAAGGAGTTTGCAGACCAGTGGTGGTGAATTTTGCTTAAAAGTACACATAAAATGCAAGTAATTAATTACTTGTTTCCAATATTTACAGCTGATTCTTGTAATTAATATAAACCATTTTAATTATTTATTTCATTTACAACTGTAAGTATTTCAGCATCAATGGCCAGATCAGCTATGTTCTTACTGGATGGCAGAGCAGGGTGAACAGGCCTATTCTTTATCTCTGACTCATGTCAGCTGATGAGGCAGAAGTGAAAACAGTGGATACACTGAGCAGGTCGGGGGGTTGGGGGGGGAAAAGAGAGACGCGGATATATATAGATAGATATGAGGTAATGTTGCAAGTTCCAAACACTTTGAGAAGCTGAGGGCTTCACTTGCATCACAACAACTTCAGATAACCTGTCGTAGCACTGGCCAGTTCTGATGACAGATCACCTACACTTGACAACTGGTCATTCATTCCCTCCACCGACCCTTCCTGATCCACTGCGTATTTTCAGCATCCCCAGTACTTTGTTTTGCTGCATTCATAAAAAGTTGGCCGGGGTGGCGGGGGGGTTGCGGGGCTTGATGGACTCTGAAAACTATCAACACTGTTTCTGGGCTGTTGTTAAGTCCACAGGTCCCTCGGAACCCACAGAACCCAAGGACTCAAGTACTCAAGCAGAGAATTACAGAGGGAAGAGAAAGATGTTGAGACAGTGAATTTTTTAACTTAAATTGTAATTTAGTACTTTTTATAGCAGAGGTCTAAAACTGACAGTTTGTGTCCCTGGTATATTTCATCTGGGGAAAAATCAACCCAACCAATTTCAGCTGTAGAGGGGGGACTGGTGGTAATATCCCCAGATGGGTAAAACAGCTGAGTGGATTCGGCAGAGGCTGTAAACAGGACGTAAGGGGTCAGTACCACGTTACCTCATCACAGAAGAATTGGGGCAACTGTTCATTTGTGATTGGTTCATTGACGGACTCAGATATTTAGGATGGTGATGAAGGAGATCACGACAGAGTATTGACGTTTGTGCATGGAGGGAAAAGTATCGACCATTAATCCAGAGCCCCTCAGTGGAAATCCCTCACGTAGCCTTGGCTCACCCTTGTGATCAGCTTGGGACAACCCTTGCTGCTCATGCCTTCTTGCGGTTTACCGTCAGGGGCACAAGGCCACTGCCACTGAAGTGTCACATCTGCTTTTGTATTCTTATATTGTGATCATTACAGTAAGGGCAAATTATTAAAACTGCTCTATTCCAAAACATGTTGAATAAGTGTCGATCTTTCTTTCAGAGTCAGAGTTATACAGCATAAAACCGGGCTGTTTGGGGAACTCTCCCTCTTGCTCCCATCCTTTCTCACTGCTTGAACAGCTCAGGTGACCTGGTTTCAATCCTGTCTGTGTAGTTTGCGTCTTAGAGTTACACAGCTCAGAACCAGGCCTTTTGGCCCACAGTATCCGTTTCACCCCCACCAATCTCACCTGCCTGCATTAGGTCCATTTCCTATGTCTTGCCTCTCCAAGTGTCTGCCTAAAGCCTCTCAAGCACAGCAAAAATACTGGATTCCAACACCTGCTCTGGCAGCAAGTATCAGCTATCAAGTACTGAGTGAAAAATAACTTTCCCTTCAACTCCCTTTTGAAACTGCTCTTGTACCTTTAACCTATGTCCCTTGTTTCTGGGAACAAGTTAAAACCATAAATATCCAAATAATCAGAGGTTGATGCTGCAATTTACAATTGGACTAAACCTTACTGCGGACTTCCCACGTCACCCCAATGCCCCACCGACACTGCTCCCACCGACTGCGCGTCAGTGCTGATACCTGCTCTTGCCGCACAGGACATCCTTTAGAACTGAGATGAGGAAGAAAGTCTTCAGCCAGAGGGCCAGAGGGTAGTGAATCTGTGGAATTCATTGCCACAAAGGCCTGTGGTGGCCAAGTCATTGGGCAAGTTTAGGGCAGAGATGAACAGGTTCATGATTAGCAAGGAGGGAGAAAGAGGCAGAATAGGGTTAAGAAGAAAAGAAACAGCCATGACTGAGTGGCAGAGAGGGCTCAAATGACCCACTGTAACTCTGCTCCTAACTTACGGCTTTAAATAAGCTTCTAACAACACAAACTATGCAGTACGAATTCAGTCCCTCTCCCTGTCCCCTGGTTCAGTGGATTAAAAAACAATCTTTCCATTCTTAAATTAATTTCATTTCAATTAACCTTCCCTTTCCATTTATCAATCAATCTTACAGACCGGAAGGTGAATCCACTGTCTTTAGTGCTCTGTAATTCCACACAATGACTGTAGTTACACCCTCGGGGACCTTGGGAAATGCTGAGCACTTCTAATGAATATTGACACAGATTTCTATTCCACTTACTGCTGCAACGTTTTCCACGGTGGGATCCAAGGGCAATATTTTTCAAAGTAAAGTCCTTTCTCTATTAAATAAGCATTAAAATGATATTTGCCATGCTCCAATGTTCTGGCCCAGTTATTACATTTATTCAGTGCTTGAAATCTACTGTCCATTCTCATTTCCTCTGGGTTTACAGTTAATGCTTCTTACGGATGTCAGGAAAACAGTTGCCAGTGTAAACACACCAGAAGGGACTTGGATACTTACCTCTTTAGTTTTTTTTGTGACAGTGCACTTTATTCTTGATCACATGTTGTAATGGGATATCCAAAACAACCAAACTAAGGATCTGAGTTAGGATATGTTTCTGGAACTTTTCTTCACCTCTTGTGATAACAGAAGCAATGCTCTCAGAGGCAGAAAAGAAAACCCAGAGGAATTTCACCACCAATACAATCCCTTTGCAGCAGACAACTTGAACAGAAACCCACCTTATTACAGTACCTATAGATTGTACCATAGGAATAGGCAAAAATTTGACAAAGTAAAAAAAAAAATTGGTTGAGTCACAGAATTTCCACAAAACCAATGGTGAGTTTTCTCCAAGACTCCTCTATACACTGGTACACACATTATCTGAGATAGTTTGGTTTGGCTCATAATTCCGCATTCAAGCACCATGCACTGTTTACACATCCATCTGTCAAACCACACGTATTACTTAGCTCACAATCAGCAATCTTCTTACCAAATACCTTCCCCACAAGCAAGCCATAGCTTAATTCTGGCAGACTAAAGCTTTGTGACACAAACAGGAATATGCATCTCTCCCGTAGAGAGTTCAAGGGATGTAGTGTCATTTGAAAGAACAGTGTCAAACACTGAAGGAACCACTGAGGCAAAATAATACCCAAAGAAGCATGCAATAAGATAATCTGTTCCACATCAAATTACGGTTCACCGCGTTTCCCAGCTAATCGATTCCTGTACTGAACTAACTTTGTATTATACATCATGAGTGGAGTCAAACTTGATTTTGCTTGTCCGTTTTTAAAAATTTCAGACAAAGAGGCAAAGTTCATTCAACAGGTATTTAAACTAAGTGGTAATATTTCACCAATGGCAAAACCTATCGCCACAATAGGTCTATGGCCAATTCAATCTCAATGGCTCTCCATGTGGCCTTCCATCACCCGTACAATACAAATACTTATGTCAGAGTGCTGTTCATTGACTATAGCTCAGTGTTTAACATCATTACTACTGCTCTGATCAAAAAGCTACAGAACTGGGCCTCTGTACCTCCACCTGCAACTGGATCCTCGACTTCCTAATCGGAAGACCACAATCTGTGCAGATCAGTAACACATCTTCATCTCACTGGTGATCAACACTGGTGCACCTCAGGGGTGTGTGCTTAGCCCACTGCTCTACTCTCTCCACACCCATGACTGTGTGGCTAGGCACAGCTCAAATACCATCTATAAATTTGCTGATGATACAACCATTGTCGGCAGAATTTCAGATGGAGACGAGAGGGCAAACAGGAGCGAGATATATCAGCTGGTTGAGTGGTGTCACAGCAGCAACCTTGCATTCAATGTCAGTAAAAACAAAGAACTGATTGTGGACTTCAGGAAGGGCAAGACAAGGGAACACAAACCAATCCTCAGAAGGATTAGAAAAGTGGAGAGAGTGAGCAATTTCAGGTTCCTGGTGTCAATATCTCTGAGGGTCTAACCTGGTTCCAACATATCGATGCAACTATAAAGGCGGCAAGACAGCAGCTATATTCATAAGGAGTGTGAGGAGATTTGGTTTGTCACCTAAAACACTCAAACTTGTACAAATGTTCCGTGGAGAGCATTCTAACTGGCTGCATCATTGTCTTGTATGGTGGGGGGGGCGGGGGTGAGGGGCTCAGCACAAGATCAATGAAAGTTGCAGCAAGTTATAAAATTAGTCAGCTCCATCATAGGCACTAGCCTCTGTAGTATCCAAGAACCCAAGGACTTCAAGGAGCGATACCTCAAGAAGGCAGCATCCATCATAAAGGACCTTCATCACCCAGGACATGCCCTCTTCTCATTGTTACAGTCAGGAAGGAGGTACAGAAACCTGAAGACACTGTTCAGGACAGCTTCCTCCCCTCTGTCGTCAGATTTCTGAATGGACATTGAACCCATGAACACTACCTCAATACTTATTTTTTAATGTCTTTTTTGCACTGCTTATTTTAACTTAACTATTTAATAAACAATTACCGTAATTCAGTTTTCTCTATATTTATCACGTATTGCATTGTACTGTGTCAATAATTAACAAATTTCACGACATATACCAGTGATATTAAACCTGATTCATTTTACTATAATCAGTTTATCAAGTTAGTACAAGGGAAAAGCAACAGAATGCAGAATATAGCACCTGGCATCTCATTTGGAACTAGACCCAAAGGATAGAGATGTGTATTAGGACCAGGTTCCTCTTTCACCACAGAAAAATAAATACACAGTCTGTCTCTGCCGACTATCCTTCTCACCACATCAACCCTGCACTATTTGATTTAAGTTGGCATCGCTACCCTTGCCTCCAGGCACACTGCCTCCTTACATCTGCAATCTCTCCCCATTACACATCCCAGCACAAGGAATTCTATATACCTCCCATTCCATCTGGCCACTCTTTATCAACTTAAACACACCATCTTGACACCTGTGCGACCGAGCTATCATCCACCAGGGCCTTAAACTCTGCCGTTTACTTTCTAAACCTCCCAGCTTCCCGCGTCAGCCCATCCTCAAAATAAATCCTGTGGAGCAAGTGCTTGGTCATCTGTTGCAATTCCTTCTGGTGCTTCAAGGTCACGGGATCTTTAGTTGTGTTTACAAAACGACTTCTAAATCTTTCTACTGCGTCCAGCCAGACAGGGAGACTCCACACTTGTTCACAAAGCCACCATAGACCCGGTAGGCTACTCCTTGCTAATGATGACCTAAAAAAAAAGTGCTTTTTTTCCCTCCAATACCAAAACATTTCTCACATTACTAAGCAGAAAATTTACAATAGCTGCCCCTCTGCCAGAGGCAAAGAAACAGGCAGTGAAGCAGATGTCATACTTTCATTTGGAGCAAATTCTTGTCAGCTTCACTCCATTTCAGCCCAGAGAGATGCAGCACTGTGATGTGCCTCGCTGGATCAGCCAGCTGCTCTGACTGAAGGCCTCGGTAAGAAACTGCTTTATCAGTGTGGGGATCTGATTTTATTCACAGACAGGGAAGAAAACAAGACAGCAATCTGTCAAACTTCCAAGCACAAGGAGTAGCAAGTGGATGGACATGCAGTCATAGAGTCATTGAGGACAGAAATGGGCCCCGAGCCAAGCTTGTCCAAGTTGCTCCTCTACGCCAGTCCCATTTGCCCAAATCCGTACCCACATACCTGTCCTAGTGCCATTGTAGCTGCCTCAATCACTTCCTCTGGCCCAACATGAGATGCTGGAGGAACCTTATGGGTCAGGCAGCATCTGTGGAGGAAAATCGACTTTCTCCAGCTAGTTGTTTCACCCTCTGAATGAAGAAGTTGCACTCCAGGTCCCAATCCCCCCCTCATATTCAACCTATGCCCTCTTGTTTTTGATACCCCACCCCTGGGAAAAAGACTGCATTTGCCCTCTCTATGCCCCTCAATCGTCAATCTCCTACACTCCAATGAGTAACGTCCCAGGCTGCCCAACCTTTCCCTCCAACTCAGGCTCCGATTCTGGCAATATTCTCATAAGCCTTACTTGCGTTCTGTCCAGCTCTCTCCCATAAACGGGGTGAGTCCTCCATGGTCCCCGCTGCCAGGGTAAAGCAGGCAGCATTATCAAAGAGCCCACCCACCCTGGGTGTTCTCCCTGCTCTCTTCTCCTATTGGCCAGAAGATCCAAAAACTTGAGAGCCCCAGGTTCAAGGGCAGCTTTGGCACCACTGTTACAGCACTATCGAACAATCTCCAAGTACGGCAAGATGGACTATCGATCTCCTGTTACAGCACTATCGAACAATCTCCAAGTACGGCAAGATGGACTATCGATCTCCTATTACAGCACTATCGAACAATCTCCAAGTACGGCAAGATGGACTATCGATCTCCTGTTACAGCACTATCGAACAATCTCCAAGTACGGCAAGATGGACTATCGATCTCCTGTTACAGCACTATCGAACAATCTCCAAGTACGGAGCACCTTATTGTCTACCTGCACTGCAACTTGCTAAACACTATTCTGCATCCATTTATTGTTCTCCTTTGTACTACCTTAATGCACTGATATAATGAAATGAAATGAAATGAATAGATAACATGCAAAACAAAGTTATTCACTTTGCCTCGGCATATATGCAATAATAAACCAATTACCAAAGAGTCCAGCATTTCCAACACATAAGCAAAAAAAAAGCAAAGAACCATTCATCTACTTTGAATGGTGCTGAAAGTATCGAGGGGAGGGAGAGCTGTTTTGCAAGCCGAGGTTGGATCATCCGATCAGCTGGAGTGGAAGCGAGGATGGGAGTGGTGTTGGGAGAAGAACAGCGGCATTGTGGGTAGACGGGAGGTTGAGGGCCCAATGTCTGACCATGAAGTTACTGGAAACACAAGCAACTGATGTGGCCACCCGAGGCACCAGATTCTGGGATGTTAGATGATCCAACTATGATGTCTTAGTGGAAGGTCTTAGTACAGCGTACAGGTACTAGGATAGAGTTGTTGACAACATCTGATGCTGAGAAAAGTTGCTAAACTTCCTTTTCACATGGTTTCAGTACAAGATGATTCTATGATTCAGTTGAAGGATGATCAGGCAGGTAGTGTCATGCTGGAGGATTACTGGGCACACATGAAAATAGCAGAAATATCTTCTGACGAGGTGGAGCATCTGTTCAAATCAATATGCATTTTATGTTGGGAAATTCCTGCACAACACTTGTAGCTTCCTCCTTAAAAGCGCACAGTTACACATAGCTACACATAGCTCTGTTGCTGATGCTATCCAGTGGATACTTATGTTTTTAATCTCACTGTGAGCTGTAATTTTGATTCGTCGGTTCTTGGACTGATTTTTATCAGAGCTGATCAAGGTGCTGAACATGCATCCTGCATCCTTCTCCAACCCTTGGGGCCCAATTAGCTCAGTGAAGGCAAGATGCTCATCATCAGAATCGGAACTGGCATCTGCTTTCTGTATCTCTGAAGAACAGACTCGCTTCTTCATCACAAAGCACATAACATCCATAAACATACAGTGCCCAGGGCATGGTTAACGGAGTGGTGGCTTCCTACTCTGTACTGAAATTGCAGTGAGTCAATTAAAGGGCAGATCAGTTATCTGGGAGTTCCTTTGCCCTTAACTGCTGTAATCCATTAAACTTCAGAGTGCAATGGGAGTGCTTTGGGAGCGGCACTACAAGGTGTCAGGATTCAAATTTTTGTTCTTTTTTAGGTTGCTATGGGGACCAGAATTGATTTCTGTTGGGGGGGGGCAAGGTTAGAAGAGCATTGTGGAGGAGCCTGGGATGTCAGGGGACTTGCTTGCCAAGGACAACATTGAAAGCAGGAGGCATTGAGAGTGAATGTCCTCCCTCTCCTCGCTCCTGGAAGCCCCTAGCACAGAACATCGAACTGTATAGCCACAGGCACTTTGATCCACAAGGTCACTAAGCACAGTGCCAAATTAAACTAATCCCTTCTGCTTCTACATGATCCATATCCTTCCACATCCTGCATATTCATGCGCCTATCCAATAGCCATTATCCTATCTGCTGACCGTCCATTCTGGGCATCTACCGTACCCTGTGTAAAAATGCACCTCCTCTCATCTTAAAGTTATGCCCTCTCATTCCTACACCGAGGTAAAAGTTCTGGCAGTTAACACCATCTATGCTGGTGATGATTTTATAACTTTCAATCAGATCTCACTTCAGCCTCTGACACTCCAGAGCAAAAAGCCCAAGTTTGGCTATGCCATACACTTTCTTTACCACTCTGTCTGTTGCATTGTCACGTCCACATAGCTACCGACTTGGACACCACAATCTCTCTGTACATCAACACTGCTAAGCGTCCTGCAAAGGCAGGATGAGAGAGAAGCTAGGCAGAGAGGGAAGTCCTATCCAGTCTTGTCTACCCAAGGAACAAGATTGGCAGATGGTAGCCGAGCTGCAACAAGGTATCTGGATTGAACCCACCTGTCCTTCCAGCATTACAGTGAGTGAAGGTTACACCTGTGGGACCATCCAGTTACCTCCTTTCTGACTCCACTAGACTCGACTCCCAGTGCAGGATCTTCCCTAAAGCAATCCCTCCGTTTTTTGTGGCCAGACTCCTTCTGGTCTCACTGGCTCCGGGCAAAATCCCACAAGTCTCAGTCCCCTTCCCCATCTCACACTGCTTCTCCAATCCAGGCTTTTTATCTCCTGCCAAGCTAATCTGCTATGCCAGACTCCAGCTCAGCACTGCCTCCAAGACCAGACAATGGTGGAGCAAAATTAAGCTAATTGGCCATGGAATCTGCACAGCAAAGTTCTGGTGAGCAGCTGTACAAGTCCCATCCTGAGAAATCCAAAGCTGTTCCTGCGACTAAAATAGGTAGGTCATCTGGAAAACTAATTGGATCTACAAAGGCTGCAACTGTTTGACAAATTGAGGAATACATTAGCTATCGAGAGCGTGGAAGGGGGCATCAGAGGCCAGCTGAGTGTCGTCAAAGTGGTCTGGGCTGGGACGTCAGGCTGTTGTAGGGGAAGAGGGAACAGGTAGGCAGGGTGGGAGTGGAGTCAGCTGATTGGGGGGGGGGGGTTACTGTTTTATTGGTGATCAATGGTCCAATGAGGATTGTGACCGTGAAGTGGGGAGTCAGCAAGGGAGGAGTGCAGGTGTCATTATCATGAAACTCTATTTACTCACTGGCAAGACTGGCATTATTATCCATCCTTAACTGACAGATAAAAGTCATCCACGTTGGCGGGTCTAGAGTCACCTAGAAGCTGGACTAAGTGGGGATGTCTTTAATATTAGTGAAATATTAATACACAACACTCCCTGCTTATCTATAAACTCCAACTCAGTAGAGAAGGGATCTCAACCAGATGCATTGTATAATATAACTACTACATACAGACATCCTCAGCACAGTAAATTTTAAATGGTCGCTTTCAGGCTGAAACATTTAATCACCGAGGAGGCTTTCTTATTCTTGTGGGGATAAGATCTTCCCTGACAAGGGGGATTATTCTGCTTGGCAGGTGAGACTTGTGGCAGTGAAACATCACATTCAGGGGTCTCCTCTGTGGTGCTTGTAGGAGTTGACTTAGACGGAAGGAAGTGGTTCTGACACCTCTGGACACCTTTCTTCTTTTTTTTGGCTTCTCCCTCGGGATCTACTTTGGCCTTTGCTTGCCTCCCAGTCCTGGCTTCCTTTGCTCTTTATCCTGTTTTTTCCTTGTTCCTTCTAGTGTGCATCTTGCTGTTGGGAAGGTGCATTTGGTTCACTGGAGTATTCCCTTGTTAATCTTTCCATGGCTCCCTTTACAGCCTGATCTGTC
Organism: Mobula hypostoma; assembly: GCF_963921235.1. Taxonomy (NCBI): domain Eukaryota; kingdom Metazoa; phylum Chordata; class Chondrichthyes; order Myliobatiformes; family Myliobatidae; genus Mobula; species Mobula hypostoma. The sequence continues at coordinate 88,858,368 of NC_086102.1, forward strand.
GTCTCGGTTTCTGCATCCAAAACGTCGCCTGTTGAATCCTGTGTTTTCATATCTCCATTGACCCCTTCCTTTTTGAAGCCCCAACACTCAGGACAGGACTCACTTCTCACTGCTACCATCAGGAAGGTAATACAAGAGCCTCAGGACTCACACCACCAGGTTCAGAAATAGTTTTTAACCCTCAACCATCAGGATCTTGAGCCAAAGGGGATAGCTTCACAACTTCACTTCATTGAAATGTTCCCACAACCTATGCACTCACTTTCAAGGCTCTTCATCTCATGTTTGATATTTATTATTGTTATTTGTTTCTTTCTGTATTTGCACAATTTGTCATCTTTTGCACTTTGGTTGAACGCCAAGTTGGTGCAGTCTTCAATTTTATTATGGTTATTATTCTATTATAGATTTATTGAGAATGCCCACAAGAAAATGTGTATCATGGTAATATACATTTACAATAATTAAGTTACTATGAACTTTGAACTTTTCCTGACAGACATCAGTAAAACCCTACTTTCTTTTTAAATACTTGAATTTAGAATGGAGCTGAGGGAAGACCTAATAGAAGTTTACAAGATTGAGAGGCAGAGACAGGCCAGATAGCTGGTACCTTTCTTTCCAGAGTCATAACTGTCTAGTACTAGACAGTTATGGCAAGAAAGGGTACATTCAAAAGGAAATAAGCAGGGCAGCTTTCTTTTTGCTTTCTTTATCCAGAGGAATGCGTGGAATACACTGCCAGCAACAGTGGTAGAGACGAATCTCAGAGTTGTATGCTGCTTACGTACTTGGATAATAAATGTACCTTGAAGTGTTGAAAAGACTATTATATAGACACATGATTGTGCAGAGAATGTAGGGATTATGGGCATTGAACAGGCAGAAGGGATTTGTTTAATTAAATACTAAAATACTAGTTTAATTAATTCAGCACAATGTTTGTGGGATGAAGGTTCTGTTCCTATGCTGTATAAACTACAGTGGTGGGATTTGAACTCAGGCCTGAATCAATGGTCTAGTACCTTAACTGCACCCCAACTTCCCTAGTCGGGTAGTGGTTACTGTTGGAGATTGAACTTGCAGCGGACCCACAGAAGTCACGTTCCCAGCACCAACTGGTACCCACCTCAGGGAGGCCCCCTTTACAATCATCCAGCTGTTGAGCGAGCAGCTGGTTGGGTTGTGAGTGACAGAACTGAGGTACTTTGTAACAATAGGATCTAATTGCTTCTGGCAGTGTGCTGGCAATAGATCATTGCACAAGGTGGAAAAGAGACAACAACCACGCGAGCACCAGGTGCAGAGAGACCTCTTCCGGAACAATCCGAGCTGGAAAACTGATCGATCACAGTGGAGTCTGAAGAACAAAAAAGTACAGGGCAGAAATCTTCAGCCCAACTCTTCCAAGTAGCCTAGCATTTTTTGCCCAAGATTGCAATAAGATGGTACTAAATTGTGACTTCTTTGTGTTCATCTGCAAAAACAGCTTAATTTCTACTTTTTCCCTTTCAGGGTGGATGGGGTTCTGTTGAAGACCCTGACTCAGAGTTACACTTAAAGACTTTGGTTCTTTGTGGTAGGCCCACTCCTGGGGGCTCATGACTGGCCACTTTTCGATATCCTAAGGATGCGGCCTAGAAGATGAGCGTGCCTTCGGGGCTCTGAGGTTTCCTGACCCTGGGGTCGGGCTGATTCTAAGCCAGTGCCACTGACTGAAGTGTTGCGGGAGAAAATGAAACATCGGGAACAGTTCTCTCTCCCTCTCTCGGGAAAACATTGTTACCGATTCCCAAACCACAGAATTTGGGAGCGGGGGGGGTGGAAAGCAAAGCAACAGACTTTTAACAAAGCAACTCGCTAATTTACAGTATATGAAAGAGGAGACCTCTTCCGCCACCCCCCCCCACCCAATTAGGGCAAGAGGGAGCCTATGGCATGTCCAATTATCAGTTGATCAATTAGTTTTTTGTGGTACTGCAGATCATGGTCTTTAATGGGGGCCTTGCTAGTGCACGCTTGGTGGGTGGAAGATACTAATGCTTTTTTGCCAAAGTGGGTGGGAGAGGGTCATTGTTTTGCTACTGCTTATGCATGAGGGAGGTAGGGGGAGTAGGGGGCATTGGGTTTCTAACGTTTTTACTGTCACATTCTTTGGGGCACTCTTGTTTTCGTGGATGTCTGCGAAGAACAAGAATTTCAGGAGGTATATTGTATACATTTCTGATATTAAATGGAACTATTGAACTAGAATAGATACCTGCTACTGTAAAAGAAAAACACCACACTATGGTAGAGTGTTGAAGGAATTCAGAGTGAAGAATTTTTTAAATCTAAAATTAAAGAGATTGAAGAAGAAAAGACATTGTTCAAATTTAATCAATGATTTGCATGAGAGGATCAAGTGTAATATATCCAAAACTGTTAATGATACAACATTAGATGGCAGTGTAGAGGACACAGAGTGGATAAAACCCAACTAAGTGAATGGGCAAGGATAATGGAAAATGGAACATGAAAAACAAATCACTTGTTTCAATCCTTAACCAAGCTATCATTTTAGAGCAGTTGACGTTCACCTCAGTACTTTGTAACTCTCTTCGATTGGCTGGGGGGGCGGGGGTGGAGGTGGGAGAGTATCAAAGGCTGAGACACCCGAATGGTATTGGTGTTCCCACTACATCTTTTACATTTCTGTATTCTTATGTTTGAAAACCAAGTATTGAAATCGTCCACCATATTAAGAAAAAGTAAAATGTGAAATTAATAAAAAGATGAAGAATAGTGATTTGTAAGGAATAATGTGAAAGTGGCAAGGGTATGTGCTGATCTTCAGCCACATTATTGGGTACAGTGGACAGGTGGGAGTGGCAATAAAAGAGCAGTCACATTCTCATCATGAATGTGATGCATCTTGCTCTATTTAATCACAGGGTCAAGTTGCTTGCTTCACTAGCTTGGCAGGAGTTATGCCCCAGGAAGGCTGGTGTCTGGGGGCTCTGGGAAAGCAAGGGAATACGAGGATCCACATGCAGAAGGTGTGCCTTGTGAATGACTGACGTCTGCCTTCACTGCAAAGGTGGCAGAAATGAGAGGGGTGTGGTTGTTTGTACCAAGTTTTGGTGGGACAACATCCGGTGTCACATGTTCAGCTCAGGGCAACACCTTTCAGAATACATCAGAGTTGTGTCCAACACAATCACCTGAACAGTGGCAGGACTAAGAATGAGGAGGTCAGGCTGTCTGCAGGAACCAAAAGCTTGGAGCTTAGGAGATTGCATGCAAGTGCCATCACAAAGGAGGCATGGCAATGCCTGGCATCTTAGAAGTTTGTGCAAATTTGGCATGGCATGTAAAACTTTGACAAACTTCTATAGATGCACAGTGGATAGTATCCAGACTGGCTGCATCACAGCCTGATGTGGAAACACCAATGCCCAGGAATGGAAAAGCCGATGAAAGGTGATGGATACAACCCTGTACATCACAGGATAAACCCTCTCCACTATAGAGCAAATATACAAGGTGCGCTGCCACAGGACAATAGCATCCATCATAAAGGACACCCACCAACCAGTCCATGCTCTCTTCATGCTGCCATCAGGAAGGAGGTACAGAAGCTTTTTAGGTCCCACACCACCAGGTTCAAGAACAATTATTACCCTTCAACCATCAGGCTCTTGAACCAGTGTGGATAACTTCACTCACCTCAACTCTGAACGGATTCCACAAATTACGGACTCACTTTCAAGGACTTGAAAACTTATGTTCTCAGTAGTATTACAAGTAATAATTTACTTCTATTTGCTCAGTTTGTCTTTAGCACATTGATTATTTGTCAGCTTTTTTATGTAGTTCTTCATTGACTTTTGCACGTCTCTGTTCTACTGTGAAAGACTACAAGAAACTGAATCTCATGGTAGTATATGGTGACATATCTACACTTCGATAATAAATTTACTTTGAATTTTGATCAGGGAGTGAACAATTAAGGCGTTTGAGATTTCCCAGGGTTGTTAAATGGAAGCCATTACTACTCCCAAGTGTGTCTGGATCACAGGGTGTGGTTGGAGGGAGCCTTAAAACTTCAGTCAGGAAAAGGTGTCATGAATCTCCACAGAGTGTAGGACGGATGTGGTGGTGGGGAGAGGGGGATGGATGTTTTGAATCATTCTGCTGAACAAAACCGAAGAGCAGGTCAATAGTAAACCTGAGAACTGAGACTGAGGGACTGCATTCAGCCACAGGGAGGACAAGATCAGGAGCAGACCAGCAATGATCTGACACACAGGAGGGCACTTGTTCTCTTCCAGTAGTTACAAGGGCCTTCACTGTTTTTATAGAGGTTGACAACCCAGACTAGAAAATAATTGTTTATAAAATGAACAATTGTCAGAGGGACTGGGTAATTAATGACAGAATTTTGAGATGGGAGTACAATTAAATAAAAATCAAAGTTTTAATTATAAAGTGCACCAATTGAGATTGTGTTCTTTTCCCCAGAACAATGCATGAATGTGTGAAGCAGGCAGAGTTCACAAAGATAACAGTCATGGACACTACTCTTGGAACTTCTCTGCATTCACTGTTAAAGGGGTACTTCCCAGACCAGACCCCTGCCCTTGGAGTGCAGTTGCAGAACCCTCCCTCAGCTACAGCCCCTACATCACCAAGGCTCCCCTGCAGGCACTCTCCCCACCTCTCATTGTGAAGCTCACCTGCAACATATCTGACCTCACTCTACTACACTAAGGGAGTCAGTCCAATCAAACAAATCAACTGGAACCTGGAGAAACTGAAAGTAAAAGCAAACAATACTGGAGAAATTTAGCAAGGCAGGCAGCATCTGCAGAGTTGCCGTTTCATGTCAATGACCCACCCTGATGGAGAAACATGAAACTTTTCAAGCGAGGTCATGAACCTGAAATATTGAACAGTTCTCCCTACTGAAAAGTGGGCTTATGTGCATCAGCGACCCACATCCACTACAGGAAATCAATACTGGACCTTCTTCTACCTGTGTCCTTACGCATCCTTCTTTTCAGTGGATGTGGACTATGTTGTCCCAGCTGTTGGGCATTCTGGTTCACCAGGACTAGATCCTGTAGCGCCCATCTGAGAGAAGAGCAGGAGGATGGAGATCTGCTTCCACTGGTGGACCCCTCCACATGGATTTTACTACCAAACTTACAATCCCCATGGTCCTCACCCTGCCACTGGCACTCCAGGGGTTATTGGGGAAATACGGGAGCTTCACACCAAGTGGAACATATTGCTGGTTGTGGAGAATGGGGATGAAAACCAGAGAAGTACAGAAAGAGAGGGGTGCAAGGGAGGGAGAGTGGGCATTCAGGTGAGAGAGGGTGTGCGAGTGGATGTCAGGGAGACTGCAGGAGACAAAGAGAATGAAAGTATGTGTGAGAAAGGGAGGGAGTGAGCACCTCGTGCCGGATTCCCCAAATTTAATTTGCAGATCGAGTGGTAGGGAAGGCAAATGGAATGTTAGCATTCATTTTGAGACGACTAGAATATAAAAAGCAAGAATGCACTGCAGAGGCTTTATAAGGCACTGGTGAGGCCTCACTTAAGAGTGCTGAGAGCAGTTTTGGGCCCCTCATCCAAGAAAGAATGTGCAGACGTTGGAGAGGGCTGCAAGGAAGTTCACAAAAATGATTCGGAGGTTGAAATATGAAGAGCATTTGATAGCTCTGGGCCTCTACTCACTGGAATTCAGAAGAATGAGGGAAGACCTCACTGAAACCTATCAAAGATTGAAAGGCCTGGACAGAGTGGATGTGGAGAGCATGTTGCCCATGGTGAGTGAGTCTAAGACCAGAGAACACAGCCTCAGAATAGAGGGATGCCCTTTTTAAGAACGGAGATGAGGAGGAATTTTTTTAGCCAGAGAGGGGTGAATCTGTAGAATATGTCGCACAGGTGGCTGTGGAGACCAGGTAACTGGGTATACGTAAGGCAGAGGTTGATAGATTGTTGATTAGTCAGGGCATGAAGGGATTTGGGGAGAAGGCCGGAAATGGAGGCTGAGAGGGAAAATGGATCAGCCATGATGAAATGGCAGAGCAGACTTGATGGGCCAAATGGCCTAATTCTGCTCCTGCATCTTCTGGATGGTGCGTGCAGTGCACTGGGGGTGGTGAGTGCGCATACAATGAGAGTGAGAGAGGGAGAGAATATATTGTGCATGAGACGGGGAGAAGGTGTGTACAGTGCACGAGGGGGGAGATACTGTGTTAGACAGAACACAGAAATACTTGGGCACACATTTTCAGCTGAATTATTGAAGTGCCACACTCCAAATATCGCATAACCGTTACTGCTCCCGCATCAGGAGCAAGTCTTACATCTGTGCACTGTCTAGCGATAGAGATTCATGCCCAGGAGGAGCCACATTTTGAAGGCTGTTCTCTCAGCTGTGCCGTGGATGATGAACAAGAACTGCCCTTACGCCCTGAACAGACCGGCTGGAGCCGTAGGGGTGTAGTCTGTTTAATGATAAAGCATTGGGTACCTTTGAGCTTCTCGGTCATGAGGCTGGCCTCGTGCTCAGAGTAGTGCACGATGGGTGCTGGTGAGGGCGGCCGCAGTTGCTCATCCTCCAACATGCGCCTGTGACGCTCCTCGCGTGCAAACATCCGCTGCCTGCACTCCCACTCGTAAAAGTCGTCCCTGGCCTGAGCAAAGTCCACGTGCAGCCGGCCAGTGTCCTTCTTGTCCGTGCTTGAACCCAGCCTCATACGGTAACCTGCACACAAACAGAAGGCTTTGCTTAGCACATGAGGAACAGCAATTCCAACAGCTATTGGAGGTGTAAAGACAAGTGGTAGAGGACAGGCATTGAAGGGGAGAGGGAGGAAGTCCAAGGGGGCCACAAACAACCTGCTGGAAGAACTCAGCAGATCAAACAACATCTGTGGGAAGAAAGGAAGCGTTGTCATTTTGGGTCAAATCTTGCACTGGGACCCGAAACACAGACAACTCCTTTTGTCCCTGCAAATGCTGCTCAACTCTGTTCTTCCAGCAACTAGTTCGCTACAGATTCCAGCATCTGTGGTCTCTTACATCTCCAGCCACACTGGTAGAGTCACACAGAAGGTACAGCAGGCCAGAACAGCAAACATTCTCCTCAGAATCAGGTTCAACATCACTGGCAAGTGTCATGAAATTGGTTTAGCGGCAGCAGTATATAATAAAAACATGACAAGAAATACAGTGGTTTCAAGTTAATGGGGCCATCAGTTAATCAGGGCAGCTGATTGTTTGGAACAACTTTTAAAGAATAAAAACCAACCAAGAAAATAGCCAGGATTCCCTTTGCTTAACTGGGACAGGAGACTGACTTGTTGGAAACTGTTTGGCCACAGTCACATGCACTTGTGTCACCATTAGACACTACACCGTGCTAAGAGTGAACTGTTTTTAAGATGGGGCCAATTGCACATACGTGTGCTATGTTATCTATTAGGGCCAATGGACAGTGATGCAAAAAAAAAAGATTTTTGTCATTGATAGTTGGTGAGAAATGAACAGTAAGACAATTCAGAACTGAGTTGCTCACTCCAGTTTCAAGTATTCAGGCTTGGAGATGCCAGAAATGGTCAGGAGTAAAAAAAAAATTAAACAATTTCACTACTTCAGCAAGTTAGGAACTATGAGGAATTTGAAAGTATTGACAATCATCGTCAATGTTGAAAAGAAAATGAGGATTTTGGGGGTGCAATTGTAGGAAGTGTTATACTGTGATTCTTCCCTTGGTGTTTTAATAAAGACGAGGAAAGTGACTTGGATGACTCATCTTAGCCTGAAACGGTGACTACACAGGATGCCAGGTAATCTATTGTTGGATTATGACACTACTTTAGGCAGGAAGTCCATTATCTGCATGAGATGTCGGCACCAATTTTGCTCATTTACAGACAAAGGAACACAGCAGCGTACAGTCGATAACATTCCTTCAACAATTGTTAGGAACTAATACACAATTTTATAGTACGGTAGTAGCATTGGTGGTGTTCTAATTAGTTTTATTTCATTCAGGTACAGAATTGGTTACTCACTTAAATGGTAATTTGCATTTTTTATATCTTTTTAATCATTTGCATGAAATTTTGGCTAATTGGGGCAGCCGCTTAATTTGTCCAAAATATACAAACATATATAACATGACTTTTCATGATTGTTTCAATATGTTGGATATATCTTCAGAGATGTTGACATCTGAAACTTGAAACTGCTTCCCCTTTCCACTGCTGGCCCCTCAGTGATGATTAGTACATGTTCTCCAAGATCCCCCTTCCTGAAATCCACAATCCTTGGTCTTACTGATGTTGAGTGCGAGATTGTTGTTACAACACCACTCAACCAGTTTATCTATCCAGCTCTTGTACACCTCCTCGTCACCATCTGAAATTCTGCCGGCAATGATTGTGTCGCCTTCAAATTTAAAGATGTGTTTGAGCTGTGCCTAGCCACACAGTTATGGGTGTAGAGAGAGTAGAGCATTGGGCTAAGCACACATCCTTGAGATGCTCCAGTGTTGATAATCAGCAAGAAGCAGGTGCCACTTCCTATCCGCACAGACTGTGGTCTCTCAGTGAAGTTGCAGAAGGAGGTCCAGGGGTCCAGGTTTTGGATCTTGTTGATTAGAACTGAAGTAATGATGGCGTTGAACGCTGAGCTGTAGTCAATGAACAGAAGTCTGACATAGGTATGGCGGTTGTCCAAATGATCCAAGGCTGCATGGAGAGCCAGGGAGAACACTTCCACTGTAGATCTATGGTGCTGATAGGCAAATTGCAGCAGGTGTAGGTCTCTGCTGAGGTAGGAGTTGATTCTGGCCATGACCAATGTCTCAAAGCACTTCATCACTGTAGTCATTGAGGCAGCTCACCCTGATCTTAAAAAGGCAAACACGAGGAAATCTGAAGATGCTGGGAATTCAAGCAACACACAAAAAATGCTGGTAAATGCAGCAGGCTAGGCAGCACCTATAGGAAGAGGTACAGTCGACGTTTCAGGCTGAGACCCTTGGTCAGGACTAACTGAAAGAAGAGACAGTAAGAGATTTGAAAGTGGGAGGGGGAGGGGGAGATCCCAAATGATAGGAGAAGACAGGAGCAGGAGGGATGGAGCCAAGAGCTGGGAAGTTGATTGGCAAAAGGGATACAGAGCTGGAGAAGGGAGAGGATCATGGGACAGGAGGCTTAGGGAGAAAGAAAGGGGCAGGGGATCCTAGAGGATGGGCAAGAAGTAATAGTGAGAGGCCTATAGTTAGTCCTGACGAAGGGTCTCCGCCCGAAACGTTAACTGTACTTCTTCCTATAGATGCTCCTTGGCCTGCTGCGTTCCACCAGCATTTTTTGTGTGTGTCACCCTGATTTTCTTGGGCACTGGTGTCGTTATCACTCTTTTGAACAGTGAGAAGTTGAAGATGTCCTCGAACTCTCCTTCCAGTTGGTTGTTAGTTTTTTAGTACCCTATCAGGTACACTGTCAGGGCCTGATGCCCTGCGAGGGTACGCCTTCTTTAAAGATGTTCTGACGTCAGTCTCCGAGTCAAATATCACAGGTCATTAGATGCTGCAGAGATTCGCACAGCTGTAGTTTTATTCTGCATTTGAAAGTGTGCTTAAAGTTGTTGGGCTCATCTGGGAGTGAAGCATCACAACCATTCATGTTAGGTTTTGCCTTGTAGGAAGTAACGGCCTGCAAACCCTGCCAGAGCTAAACGTGTAATTCAGAATTGTTTTCAATCAGATTTTTCTTTTGCTCTTAAAACGGCATTCTGTGGGTATTACCCGCGCTGCTTGTATAGATCTGGTTCATGGACATCGTATGCAACAATTATAGCCCTCAGCAGACTGAAATTGCCTGGTTCATTCATGGCTTTTGGTTTGGGCATATCTGGTATGTTCTCAAAGGCACACACTCATCCCCATAGACCTTGATGAAGGAGGTAACAACTGTGACATTTGCATTCAGACTCAAAGATAAATCCCCTAATATCTTCCAGTCCACTGATTCAAAGCAGTATTGCGAGTGCTCCTGTCTCCCTTGACCATAGCTTCGTGGCTGTGCGGTCATCTGTCTCGGCCTATACCCCGGAGTAGAAGTACAGCCAGATGATCTGACTTTCCGACGTGCAGGTGTAGGATGGCACAGTGAGCTTTCTTGATGGTAACGTAATGGTGGTCAATTGTGTTGGCAGGTGACATGTTGGTGGTAGTTGGTCAGAGACTTCAAGCTGATCTGGTTGAAATTCCCCACAATGATAGAGAAGGCATGATGGTGCGCTGTCTTGTGACTGCTAATCATGGGGTCCAATCCTCTAGTGCCTGGCTGTCATTGGGCAGGGGTGGAAAGTACACTACTACCAGGATGACATTGGGAAAGCACCCTTAACAGATAAAATGGACGACACTTGATATTCCAGGTCAGGTGAGCAGGACTGTGACAGAACTGCTATGTCTGTGCAGCACGATGAAACACACCATCTTCTCTTCCTTTTAAAAAAAAACAACACTCAATCATTCTGTCTTTTTTGTGGATGGTGAAGCCCCTGGGCTGCATCTGAAATGGAGTGAGCCATGTTTCTGTGAAGCAAAGTACTCAACAGCTCCTGATATCCCTTTGGTACTGCAACCTTGCTCTGAGGTCCTCAATTTTACTTTACAGAGACTGTACATTTGCCAGAAGCATAGTCGAGAGTGAGGGTTGGTCCAAGGACTCTGTATTTTAATCTGACTTGCAGAAAAGCACATTTCCTCATTTCCTTTTACTCAAGGGAAACTGCACTTGTGACCCGAGTATGCCAATTTTGAGGATTGAAAAGACGACTTTAAAAAAAAATATCTTAAAACAATGCTGCTAACTGAAGTACCCATGGCTGTAACTGTAGATTTCAGCTGTAGTAGTCCTAAACAGGAATATTTGACGATTCCATCGGAACCGCATGCAAAGAGTCACCACTCATCTTGGAAGGACACAAGTGAACCAAATTGCTTTGATTGTCATAATTTCTGGAGAGGAGTCACTTTTTTTTAAAATAATCAACCGAATGCAAATTCCACAGCTGCCATGATGGAAAATGGCCAAATGTAAACCAGTTTACATTCGAGGATTGGCAGTGTAGAGGGTTAGCAGCTTTAAGTTCCTGGGTGTTAACACGTGGGATGATCTGTTCTGGGCCTGAAGTCCCACACCATCAGGTTCAAGAACAGCTACTTCCCTTCGACCATTTGGTCCTTGAACTGACCTGCCCAACCCTAATCACCATCTCAGCAAGACTACAACCACTTTGCTGTACAACATCCTTCGAGTTTTTTTTTTGTTCTATTTGGGTTGTTCTTTGTATAATTTATGTCAATGTTATGTATCTGATGCCATGGGACACGAAACTGTTGCACGAACATTTTTCATTGTGCCTCTACATACTGGACTGCAACTTGGGTTCAGACCTCCGCACCGAGTCTGGATCTCTAGACTGAACTTGGTAACCTGAGCATTACAGCATCGTAACTCAGCCATTACAGCACCGTAACTCAGCCAGTGGTCAGACTCACTGAACACACAGTACACTCGGAGAAAGGAGGGGCAGGCTGGCAGAGGAGTACCTGACAGGTAGATGGCCTTGTCCACCATAAACTCCTCAGCGAAGCGGATGTGGCAGAAGTTCTTTTTGCTTTTGCGAAGGGCCGTGATGGTGCCGCACTGCTCGAAAACCTCCCGAATGACTTCCTCGGTGGCGTTTTCTGGCAAGCCACCCACAAACACTGTCTTGCAGCCGGGCGGCCGGTCCCGGGTTGCCGGAGGGGGCAGGTCTGTCGGACACAAAACTCAACAGCATCACCAGGGCTGGGGGCTACGCTGGTGGTCTACTATTTTTATTTCTTCCTCGCAGGGATCTTTAAGAGCTGTGTGAAACTAGAGCAGGCTGAATGAGGAAAAGCCTCCTCTTTGCCTTTCCCCATTACTTAGCCCATGCCTGGAGCACCTTAGCCTCCTGACTAGTGTAATAAAAATCCAGAACTTTGTGTAGAATACTTCCATTTTCTCTCTGTTACCAATCAGAATACCATTAACGTGTGAACTTGAATTCACTCCTGCCTATAATCAAAGCTTGATCATCTCTAAGTGACAGAGAGAATGGTCCCTACAGCTCACCTTTACCAAAGATGCACAGTCTCTTTACAACTTCATCCCATATCAAGATGACCCTCCACTTTCTCCTGGAGCTCTTTCCCCCCCCCCCCACCCACTTCCATCCACCAGCAACACGTTCATTCACCTGGCCGACTGAGCAACTCCAGACCTACAATCCCAATCTACATCCATCTTTTTGTGGGATGTGTGGAACAGTCTGTGCTTCAATCCTACATGGGCCCACTCACTCAAATCTTTCTTCCATAGCTGCTAATGGCATTGGTGTTGCTCGCTGTAGTCAAGCAGAACTTGATCATTTCATCACCTCTGATCCCACTGCTCTCATCTTCACAGTCATTTGCTGATTCTTCCCTTTCCTGGACCCAAGTCTCCACCTCAGGGGAGAGGTGAGCTTACAAGCATCGAGCTGTTTGGACCAAGGGTCTCTGATCTGAAACATTAGCCGTTACTCTTCCCACAGATATAGGCCAACTTGCTGACTACTTCCAGCATCTCTTTTTATTATAGATAAAGCTTGCTGAATCTGAATCACCACATGGTACAGGAAAATACCACAAATTATTGTAAAACAATTGCTATAATTAGCCATGTAATAACCTCCATAAAGTTCTGCATTACCAATCTCAATTTGCCACTCTCCAGGCCAGTAACACTTGGCTGTCCTATGTGGGAAACCTCTCACCATCAGTAATAGACCATCCATTTAAATACTACACGACTCAGGGACTATTAACCAGCCTGTTTCCAATTCCAAACTCCTCGCAAAGTGTAAAAGACACTTGATTAATGTGTTTGTATTCAAGTAAAGCAATATGCCACCTCATTTTACAAGAACTGCTGAATCCCATGTCATGGTAAGGACTTGCTGCTCTGCCCCAATTGAGTCAATTACAGAGAGCTTCTCCTTTGACTGGGAAAATGGTCTTCACCTGGACCAATGTTCTCTGACCTCACACCCTTCTTCCTTAGAATAAAGCTGCTATATCAGACTGACTGTTCCAGACCATCTCCACACAAAAGGTTTCTTCAGAGAAGAATAAGTTAACACCGGTAGGTCTGTCAGCTCAGCCTATCACTAGATGGTTGCTGATTAACCAATCAATGGATACATACCAAAAGCTCCCTTACTACTGAGCCTATGCCTCAACTATAGCCTCATCCACAAATGAAGTTATCCAATGAACTGGGCCTCAAAAGAGCAGGAGAGCTGGAAGCCAATACACGGTGACCTGGGACTTTGTCGCACAATGACTACTGCTGCTGAGGGCTGGTCTGCGGTCTTGGATATTCCCAGAATCCACAGCCATGCGAGGGTGACCATAATGTGAAGAAGCACCCCCCAATTTCACCCACAAACCTCCCCTTCCAAATCACACCACCTTGCACTTGACAAAACTGTTTCTCTGCATCATCTACAAAATACTTCAAACATCAGTGAATTAGACCAGCAATTCAAAGCCCAACAAAACCAGTCCTTTCTGCCTACACCATCTACATCACACTATTCTCTGCAAATTCATGTACCTGTCAAACATTCTCTTAAATGCTATTGTTTTGTATTCACCACCACCCCAAGCAACACATTCCAGACACTCAGTACAATATGTAAAAGAAAACAACCTGCCCCGCTATCTCCTTTGAACCTACCCTCTCGTCTTAAATACATGTCCTCTTGTATTAGACACTTTGACCCTGGAGAAAAATAACAGATGTTTGCTCTGCCTACACATCTCAATCTTACAAACTTTTATCAGGTCTCCCCTTAGTCTCTGCTGCTCGAGAGAAAACAGCCATAGTTTCTTCGACCTCTCCTTGAAGTACATGCCCTCTATTCTAGGCAAACCTCTTCACAGCCTCCACATCCTTCCTACAATAGGGTGACCAGATCTGAGTACAATACTCCAGCTGTGGTCTAACCAGATTTACAAAACTCCAACATAACTTTCTGACTCTGAAGCTCAAGTGCTTGACCAGTAAAGGCAAGCATGCCGTTGACCTTCTCCGCCCCCACCCCCCACCCCATCAAACTGTGCAGGTACCTTGGTAACCTGCCTCCTAGTCACTGGAATCAGTCTGGGATTCCACTTGGCACCTCTAACCCAGTCCAGCCTCCCGTTTCATCAGGGAACGAGGCAGGGATATTGAGATTTGGAGAGCAGGGAGATAAATAGCTCGAGAGACAGAAGCCACCCCTACCCCCAGGGTTGCTTTGAATGCCTCTGCACTAAGGCCCTGACGTCAACTGGGCAGCTCAGACTTGGTTCCCGTGCTGTCATGGAATGGCCTGCAATCCAGGATTATCAGTTCATCCTGAGTCACAACCACTTTAACCTCCCCCACAACCACTCCCCAGGCCATTTCCACCCATCCACTGGCAGACCTGCCCTGGCACTTACTTGGATTCGCAGGGAAGAGTGTGCACCTGGCACAGTGGATGATTTCCTTCACTACTGGCAATTCCTGGTGGACAACTGGTCGCAGTAAACCTATCCCAGTCATCGTTGGGTTAACTGGAGCCATCCCCGTTACAAGCCCTAGGCCATGTTCGAACGCAGGCATGCAGATGGGATCTGTAAACACAAGACATGTTATAATCGCACAGCTGTAAAGATGTCGTGTCAGACACCAATAACGCTGAGCTCCAATGATACATCACTCAAAAAGACCCCGAAACACACAAGCTCCTTGGCAGAGCCCTCACCATTGACTTGACCCATCGATGCTCAGTAATATAACCCCCACTGGCCTGTTTAGAGAGTATCTGCTACATGACCATAAATAACAAGTGGATGTAGGGTGATGTGGGATCTCGAGGGATTGATTCAGTCAGTGTGTCCTGCAGTGATCCCTACATGGGAAGCATGATGCTCCAATGAAACAGAGTGGGGAGAATTTGATCGTTTTCCAAAGCCTTTTGTTGTCTATCTCTCTGAGCACCCCACTGCTCAGAACCCTGCTGAGCAATTTTAAATGGCCCACCCATGACCTATCAGAACCCAACACGGGGACACGGGTCAGGCAAATACCCCCATTCATCTGCTGGCTCCTGTGCTTCCCCATCCCACCCAGCAACTGCAGACCCCAACTCACTGGACATCCCCCCCCCCCACTTCACTGACACCAGCAACCCACTTTCAGACCCACTCCACCAACTTACAGCCAACCCAACTCACCAATCCCCTCAGGTACTGACAGACCTACATCAATGCACCCCAGCAGTCACCGACAGACCAACACCCCATTCCCCAACCCCTGCTGCCCAGAGACAGCAGACACCAACTCACTGACCCCACCCTTCCAGCTTACCCACCCCACTGGCAGACCACCCCTCGACTCACTGACACCCACCCCCCCCACAGCACTGAGTAAAGATGCATCATCAACCCCACCTCCCTCAATCCACAGCAGCTTCACCCCTCACTCACCCACCATCCTGACTGTCAAAGACATTCCAACTGCTCCCCCTCCAACTAGTGCTTGCAGACACACTCCTTCAATGCTTTACCCCAGTAGGCCTGAGGAGGATTTGCCCCAGGTGGATTCAGTGACCACTCCCCAACAGCTACTTGGGACTCAGCTTGTGCACAACTTGCCCAGCCCCGAGCCTCAGCCACTGGTGCACCAGGCAGAAACGGACAGTCTCAGGCAGTACGTACGTACACAGAGGTCAGGCAGCATCTATGCAATGAATGAACAGTCTCGCTTCAGGTCAGTGCCCAGTGTTAGTGGGTTCAGGATTACTTCCACCCTGTAATTTGGCCACTGCCGAATGTAGTGAGAGGGTCATTTCCCAGCTATCAGGAGGTGTGGGCAGGCTTTACAGGACATTAGATTAGATCAGATTCAACTTTATTGTCATTGTGCCGAGTACAGATACAAAGCCAATGAAATTAGCATCTGACCAGAAATGCAAAGAATAGTGTTATTTACAAAATAACTGCGAATAAAAAAAGTGCTACAGCACACAAATATAAAAGTACTGAGACAGTACAATATGGATGCATCCACAGACAATACGGACATGGCCTCAGTCTGAACAATGGGCTGTTTGTAGAAGTGTTTCAGAAAATCATACAAAAGGTTCACCAGGCACTGAGTGAAGAAATGTCTTATCTTTTCATTTCCATATGAAATGTCTCCCACCCTACCCTTGTGCCTATTAACCAGTAATATTTTGATCCATGTTTTGACTAAACTCACTGACCGAGTCTCTATTCCCCTGGGTGAGAGAATTCCAATAGTTCTCCATGTACAGGGTGAAGAAATTTCCCTTCTTCCTCTTTGGAATATCTCCTTACTCTGAGTTCTAACCTCCCCACCCAAGGAAAACAGCTCTCTACATCCCTTAAGAAAGTTGTAACTTTTGATAATCTCTCTCCTTATTTTGAAATCTAGAGAACACATCCTGGAGTGTTGATGTCTCTGGACCTGTACTCAGTGGAGTTCAGAAGGATGAGGGGGGACTTCTCATTGAGATAGATGTGAACAGCATGGACATGGAGAGGATGTTTCCATTAGCAGAAGAATCTAGAGTCAGAAAGGCACAGCCTTTAGAACTGAGATGAAGAGGGATTTCTTCAGGCAGGGGGTGGAGAATCTGTAGAATTCATTGCCACAAAAAAGCCACGGAGGACAACTTATTAGTTGTGTGTAAAGCAGAGCTTTATCAGCTCTCCATTGGTAAGGTGTTAAGGGTTACAGGAAGGCGGCAAGATGGTGCTAAGAGAAATACAAACTAGTTATGATTGAAAGGCTGAGCAAACTCAATTGAATGGCCGAATTTACACCTACATCCTCTGGTTTAACATGGTCCTAGTCTGCTCAATCTCTGCCGGTAGATTGGTGGGTCAGAGACTGCAGTCATTGGTCAGGAGGGGTTGGTGAGTGGGGAGTACATGTGTCAATGCTTCAGCCAGATATCAGAACTGGAGTACATGATCAGTTCTCATGCCAGTGTGTGTGACCCTGCCAGCAGCCTCTGTCACACTATGCACTGCTCAGAGTAGAGGAGCTCTCCCTCACTTGAGCTCAGTTGCCATTAACATTAGCCACCAGCTTAATATATATTGCAACTAAACTCAGGTACTAGTCGGGCTGACCCGGGTTTGATTCTAATCTCCGGTGGCACATGTGCAGGATTTGCACATTCTCTTTGTGACTGTGTGGGTGTTCCCATTTCCTCCCACATCCCAAAGACACGCAAGTTGGGCAGTTGGCTGCTGTCAATTGCCTGAAAGATGGCGGCCTACTAAAATTTGAGAGATTAGCAATTAGTGAGCTAGCATATTCGTAATGGATCAAGTGGCCACCTTCCATGTTCTGCAGGTATGGAGATATGGAATATGAGAATCATTCAAAAGATGGATCAATAATTGGTTTCATCTTGTAGAGGTCTCAATAAAATTCAAGCTGCAAAACCAGCCCTACTCAGCTGTGATTTACAGCAGAATATTTACGATGCAATAACTCAACAGGTGCAGCCACACAATAAGTCAGGCTGCTCCTGACATTGTATTCTGCTGACATCCTTTCATTAGAAGCAGATGCTACCACAAATGAGCGCAGCCTGGGGATACAGAACACAAGCAGATTAATGGGGCCTGCGTTTAGTGAACAAGAACACAGACTACACATTGCATCTTGGAGACTTTCGTCGGCTTTGGTTGACAAGAGCCCATCTGGAGCTGTGCACACAGTTCTGGGCACAGTGCCTCAGGAGGGACTTGCTGCCCTCCAACAATTTCACGTGAGTGCAGCAACAGTCCACAAGACTCGTTCCGGGGATGGTGATTTAACTTTATGAAGAGAGCTTGAGCAGAATAGGGCTATGCGCTGTGGAGATCCTTTCAAAGCTTACGATATTCTTAAAGGATGTAGGGAGTATGTTTTCCTTGGGTTAGAGTCGAGAACCAGGGCAAGTCTCAGAGTAAAGAGATAGTGTGCATGAGAATGAGAAGAGGAAAAAATTTCTTCACTCAGTGTATGGTGAAATTCTTTCACCCAGGTGCTGTAGAGCCTCAGTCAGTAACTTCACTCAAAACAGAAAATGGAACTTTTCTGGTAAATGGACATGAGGATAGAGCATGAAAGAGCATTGAGGGCAGAGGATTAGCCATGAGTAACCTCCTCCTGCTTCTACTCATTAACACTCACCTTCTCCGAAAGTACTGAAACCAGGGCCTGAAAGGTTTAGACTGAGGGACTCCCATTTAAAAAAAATCAGTGGAGTTGTGAGCAGTGAAGAAGGTTGTCCAAAGATATAGTGGGATAGAGTTCAGTTACGGGCGGAGACATGGAAGATGGAGAATAATCTGGGAAGGTGTACAGCATTATATATTGGGAGGTCAGATCCAGTATACAGTAAACAGCAGGACACTTAACAACACTAATGTATACAGGGATTTTGGGGTCCAAGCCCTTAGCTTGCTGAAAGGGTCAGTAGATCGTTAAGGTGGCAAATGCATGCTTGTTTTTTTAAAAAAAATACAGTCAGGGCATTGAATACAAGAGTGCACTTTGGTTAGGCTGCACTTCAGGCAGATTCTATGGAGGGAAATCCACAATCATGATTTCGGATCGAGATTCTTCCTCAGGACTAGAAAGAAGGGAAACGGCCAGTTTAAAAGGGTGGGGGAGGGAGCAAAGAGCTGGCAAGTGATATTTGAATCCCGATGAGAGGGAAAGATAGGCAGTGGGGGAGGGGGCGTGGAAATGATGGAAGAATCTGGCTGAAGAATATGGAATCTGATAGGAGGGCACAGTGGGTCATGAAATAAGGGAAGGAGATGAGGAGGGATACTGGAGGGAGGAATGTGTGGGGAATGTGCAGATTAAGGGGGCAGAGAGCAGAAAGAGAAGGAGTAATGGGGCCAGTGGGAAAGGAGAAAACAAAAGGGGGGTGGGAAACAGAGGGTTGTGGCTACTGAAAGTTGGAAAATAAATAAATCGCTTTTCATGCAATCAGGATGGAGACTACCAAGGCAAAATATGAGGCGCTTTTCCTCTAATCTGTGACTGGTCTCAACTTGGCAGGAGAGGAGGCTGTGGACAGACACGCTGGTGTGGAAATATGGAAATGGAATTTGAAAAGTTGGCCTCCAGGAGATCCTGACAAATACAGTAGATGGAGAAAAGAAGCATGACAAAAGAAATCTCCCAATCTGGACCGGTTTCATCGATGTAGAGCAGGCCACACTGGGAGTACCAGATACAATAAACGACACCTATTGATTCCCACGTTAAGTATTGCTGTTTATGACCCTGAATGGTGCAGAGGGAAGAGATGCAGCACTTGGCACAGTTGCGAGAATAAACGCTTGAGGGAGATCAGCAGGGAGGGAAGTGAACGGGGATTCACAGCAAGAGTGATCCCTGAGGAAAGTGGAGATGAGTGGGGTGGTGGGGTGGGGGAGAAAGAGGTAGATGTGTTTGGTGGTTGTATACGTTGGAAGTCGCAGAGAATGATGCATTGGATGTGGAGGCTTGTGGGGTGATAGGTGAGAACAAGAGAAATCTGAAACGCTGTCCCTTTATGCCAGGTGTGGGGTGGGGTGAGGGCAGACATGTGGGAAATGAAGAAGATATGGGGGAGAACAGCATTGATAGTGGTGGCAGAGGTCACTCTGTTTTCCTAAGGAGAGGACACCTTGGATGTCAATGTAGCAAAGAAAGAGTTGGGGACCTTTACTGCTGTAGGTTTGTGATACGGACTGTTCTACGTAGCTGACAAAAAGGGAAGCACAGCTGGAGCTCATGCGAGTGCCCATGAGTTTGGAGAAAATGGCTAGAGCCAAAAAAGAGAATTTGTTGAGGGTGAGAACCAGCTCTGCCAGACAATCTTTTTTTTCCTGGAACACTCTGATAAAAAGTTTTTAGAATTATGATGGACACAGAAAGATGGTCAGTGTTTTTTCAGAGAGGAAATCTCAAACACAAGGGGGTAAAGGTCAAAAGGGAGAGGGGGCACATTTAAAGGAGATTAATGAGGCAAGTTTTTTGTTGAAAACATGAACACAGTGCCTGGAGAGGTGGTGCAAGTACATAAAATAGCAATGTTTGTAAGGCATTTTGACAAGTACCTAAACCGGCAGGAAAAGGAAATGTGCAGGCATGTGTGTAGTTTAAGTTGGCCTTATGGTCAGTATGGGTGCCAATGGTCGAAGAACCGTTCAGTGAGGAACAGGTCCTATGTTCTAAAATATTTGTATCCACTGTAAGGTATTTGTTCAAAGTACCCGCTGTACTTTGTTTCTCATTTATTTCAGGCTCTGTGAACCCCAACCACCAGAGTAGCTGGGGCTCTGACAGAGATAGGAGCTCACACAACATCTGCATCAGAACCGCCTCTCAACTTAACCTGAGCATCTTGTTGCCAAGCTCACTTGGTCAAGACTCCCTGCCCCAAGGAGGACAAGCCAAATGATCACCAGACCTCACAAGTTTGTATCCCCACGTCCAAGTATGAAAGGGGCTGAATGCAGACCTTCACAAGACAGGAATCCAAACCATGGTTACCTGATACCAATGGCACCGGGGTGATCCCCAGGTTGTTCATGGCTGTGGCCCAGGCAGTGGTGTCAGTGACAGACATGCTGATCTGGCTCGGTCCTAAGACTATACCTTCCAAACCCTCTGTTCCTGCGGAGAGAAAAAAAGTTGTTTAATTGTGTCCCTCTTGTGTGAGGTTTCTGGCTCTTCCCTTTGTAATTGTGCTTGGCTCTAGTTTTTGGAACAGGCCCTGTGAAGAGAAGGACAGCAGGAAGCTGATGTGGTGTCCGGCATTGGCTGTGGCTCAGAGGGGACACCATCACCTCTGGGGCAGAAAACCGAGTGTTCAAGTTCATTCCAGGTCCTGAGAGGAGTAGCTCCACTGCCTTAATTCGAGCAAGATGGATAACCAAGGCTCCACCTGCTCTGCCCTGAGCACTAAGACGACATCACAGCATTGCTGTGACGTCCTTCCTGAAATCATCGCCAACCACCTGTCCCTCAACGAGCACTCATTATTTCACAATTTACAGGAGCTTATCGTGCACAAGTTGTCTGCTGCGCGTCTGACAGCAGTGTATGAGGGGTACAGATCGGGTAAATGCAGGCAGGCTTTTTCCACTGAGACTGGGTAGGACTACAATCAGAGGTCATGGGTGAAGGGTGAAAGGTGGGAAGTTTAAGGGGAACATGAAGGGAAACTTCTTAACTCAGAGGGTCATGGGAGTGTGGAATGAGCAGCCAGTGCAAGTGGTACATGCGAACTCAATTTCAACATTTAAGAGAAGGTTGGATGGGCACATGAGTAGTAGAGATATGGAGGGCATTGGTCCTGGTGCAGATCAATGGGAGAAGGCAGTCTAAATGGTTTTGGCATGGATTGAAGGGCACATTTCTGTGCCGTACTTTTCTATGGCACCAAGGAGAATGCAGCATTGGCTCATCTGCCAAGGAATAGCAATATGTCACAAATCAACTAAAAGGTTTTCCTGTTTGTTTCTTCTTTCTAGACAACCACACGAAAAGTTGGGCAGAAGAACACGGCCTAGTGTTGGGAGCAGTGTAAATAGCTCCTTCGTGGTCAGCACGTTTTCGGTGGGTTTGTCATACCAAGCAGCACCAAACGGGCAGCAATAGAAATAAAAGGAAGTCAGACAGGGCAGTTGGCTATGTGTGTGTGTGTGTTCATCTCACTCAGTACAGGCCCTCCACAGGTCACAGCAAGCTGTGAATGGTTCTAACCCAGACAGACGGTTTGCAAGTCAGAAACTCAGCCACAGAGAGTGCCAGCATAGCAGAAGATGCCTGCAGCCCCTCAGCAGTGGGTAAATCCCTCCCACTAGTCTCCCAAACACTCAACTGTATGGAGGGGCTGTCCACAGGTCAGGTGTTCAGAACCTGGGGTGGACCTGTAATATTCTCAGCCTCATGCATTCAAATGCACTGAGTTTTCTGGGGATACACAATTAACTTATTGATAATTAATTGCAAAAAACAGAACCCTGAGCTTTATCAGACATATAGAACACAACTGAAGCATGGATTAAGCATTTGACCAGTGTCAGTACGACAGAATTTGGCAGATTCAAAACAAAGTCATAGCAGTACTCAACAAAATAGAAGAGGATGTTTACCCCCAGGTAAAAACAGGACAACAAGCAGCAAGAGTAGGCCTTCTGGCCCCTTGATTTCCCCTCCCACACCCAACTCAGCAGCATGACACGACCTGATCCGATCTTGACCTTGGCTCCACAGCCCTCTGTTCGCCACTTCATGTACCCAATGTCTGCGTTGGGAGTTCTCCAAGAGAAGAACACTTTAATTTCATTTTATTCAGAGATACAGCATAATAACAGGCCTTTCCAGCCCAACAAGCTCGCACTGCCAAATCCCACACACCATCAATTAATCTACTAGCCTTTGGAAAATAAAAATACTACCATCTTTGGAGAATAAAAATAAAGGAAGTTGGTAAAGGAGGAGACCTGAACACCCAGATTAAGCCCATGTGGTCACAGAGAGAACGAACAAACTCCTTACAGGCAAAGTGGAACTGATTCAGGGTCACCGGCACTTTAAAAGTGTTATGCTAACCAATAGGCTACCTTGCCTTCATTTTTTGTCTCCATTTCTGGGATTACTGGGCAATGCTTTGTTGTGAAAGTACACCAACTAGTCCTTGAACCCCACTCCCACCACTTGGGGAAATATCGTTTTAACACCCGTTCTGTGAATCCTCCCTCCTCAGAATCCTTGTGTTTTACTAAGATCACTTATCGTTCATCCAAAGTCCAACAAGCCCAGGCTACATTCCTAAACCTCCTCCATCCACCAACCCCTTCACCCCAAGAATCAGTAGAGGGCAGTTTCTCTAAACTTCCTTTAATACCTCTCCCCAAATGTGGAGAATTAAAGTGCTCTCACTGATTTACTGTGCAGCCACAGAAGTCCTTGTTTTTAATGCCCCTCCCCTTAGGGTGCATGTACTCAAGGTGAGAGGGAAACATTCAAGGGAGATGTGCAGGACAATTTTTTTTTTTTAAAAGTTATACAAAAGAATGATAAATTCCTGGAATGGATTGCCATGGGTGGCAATGGCAGCAGATACGATGATGATGCTTAAAGGTTTTAAATAGATATGCTGGGAATGGAGGGACAGCGATCACATGCAAAAGAGATTTAGTTTAATTTAGAATTGTGCTTAGCAGAGACATTGTGGGCTGAAGGGCCTGACCTGTGCTGTATCATTTGATTTATGCTCGAACAATAACCACCATGTGCAATTTCCTTCCAGATTACTTGCAGAACCTGTATGCTAATGTTGCATTTCAAAGACAGCCATGACTTTCTAAACTTCAATACTCCATAACCTCACAACTTGAGCAATATTCTGCCTTTCCACACTTCCTTCCAAAGTGAAACACCTCGTATTACCCCAGCATTACACCCCCATCGTGCCTCTGCCCTCTCACTTGACCTTTCTATAGCCCCTTTCAGACTCCCACAGAAGCTTTCCAACCATCTGGTCAGTAGATTCGATTACATAACAGTCTGTCCCTTCATCTGAGCTAGTAAGCAGACATTGCAAGTCATTGAAGCTCTGACTGCCAACTCATTGTTGCAACTTGCCAACATGGGAATGGCACATGTATCTTTGCAGTTAACGTTTATCCATGCCAATGTAGCACCAGAAAGAGTTTTATCTTTTGTTCATTTTAGAGCTTTGCAGAGTTAGGTGAAAATGTAGGAGATTGACTTGAAATGTCACAAGGCAAAAGAGTTTAAAAGCCTTCTACTGCAATGCTCCACACTGTATGAGGAGTGATTGATAAGTTTGTGGCCTAAGATAGAAGGAGTCAATTTTAGAAAACCTAGCACATTTATCTTTCATGGTCCCCTCCTACATTTACACATTTAGTCCAGCGGTTATGGAGCTTACAGATCTTGGACCTCCAGAAAGTGTCCACAGATGGGTGATTAATAAGTTTGCGGCCTAAGATAGAAGGAGATGAGTTATGCAGGTCAACTCTTTGAGTGATTATGCAGAAAGTTTGAAGTTAATAACTCATCTCCTTCTACTTTAAGCCACAAACCTATCAATCACCCCTGCTGCGGACACTTTCTGCAGGTCCAAGATCTGTATGCTCCATGACCGCTGGACTAAGTGTGTAAATGTAGGAGGGGACTATATTGAAAAATAAATGGCTAGGTTTTCCAAGATTGACTCCTTCTACCTTAGGCCATGAACCCTTGTGTGTGTTTCCAGTTTGAACCAGCATTGTGGATATCCAGACAATGAGCTGGAAAGCCAGGGGAAGGGTGGATGGGGGTTTGTGGCTTTGACTCAACAGAGGCTGAAGAACAAACCTTACTCCAAACATCCCCTGCAATCAGAATATTACTGCTTCCAAATGTTTGAAATCCAGATTCTCTACGAGAAGTCTGCTCAACTGAGACTAAGCCAGGAACTTACTTGACGGTACATCAAGATGAGAGGTAGCTAGGAGACTAGGAAGATTTCAACAACCAGAACAAATAGGTGCCCGGGGAAGGCTTGTTAATTGTAGCCTGACTGTCTGAAGCATGTGTGCACAGGAGGAGCAGCAGAATGGTGAAGGGAAATTACTGGAACACAAAACACTGGAGAAATCCCCTGAGGGTAGATCAGGCAGCATCTTGGTATCTGCTAATGAGAAAGCAGGTAGCAAATGTCTCAAGATGGGCGTTCCCCTTTACTTCCCATAACCAATTCCCCAGTTTCATTCTCCGAGGAATGAATGTTCGTCTTAAAAATCTCCCCAGAGAAGCTTTGTTTCCTTCTACATTTCCTCGCTAGCTTCCTGTATCATTTTTGCTCATTCATTCTTTGAGCTGTTGAAATATTCCCAATTTTCCAGGTTCTTCCAATCTTCCCAAAGCTGTGCATTTCTTTTTACAGTCTGATAACATCCTTAAATTCCTAGATTAATCACAACTGCTCAGCCTTCTCACAAAGAGTTGATCCTTTAGATGCAGGTAGCATCTAGCTATTAAACACCTGGAAACAGTAATAGTCTGATGCAATGGCTGGTTGGAGTAAAGTTTGTTCTGCAGCCTCTTTACATCAAGTTCAACCTCTTCCTTTGTCTTTGTGGTGGATCAGCAAAATGGACACACAAGAGACTGCAGATCTGGAGCAACATATAGGTTCAGTTCAAATGAAGGTCTTGATTCTAAACGTTAACTGTCTTCTCCCCCTCTGCCACCCAATAGATGCTGCCTGACCTGCTGAGCTCTTCAAGCATTTTGAGAGTTTCTACAATACAAGATGTGCCATTACAACCCATTTGAGTCACTTTTGTGTTTTCTCCCAATTCTGCGAACACCAAAGAATGAGCAAGAGATACATTTGAGAATTTGCAGATACCTAGACCTTTATCAACATTTGGATTTGTAATTGTGTGCTGAAAACTGCCCAATCACATAGCACCATTTTGCATATTTGGATTTCCCGAGTGTACAGCGTTTTGCTTTCTGACAGATCTTTAGCCTTGCTTTGCAAAAGCAGTTTATTAACCTGCTCAGATGCCAGCAAATAGGGGAACAACATCAGTGCACACAAGGCTAAACATTTTCCCTTGTTACCTGCAGCAAGCACACGCTCTATTATAAACTCAAATACCGGAAACATTTGTATTCCAGATTTCCAACGTCAGTGGAAGTTTTAATTTTCATGATAATTATTGCTGATGGCCTCCCCTAGGGCGGCAGGAGGCAGAGCAACTAACTGGAATGTAATTCAGATAAGTGTGAAGTGTGTCTTCAGATGACAAGTGAGGGCAGGATTTTCACAGAGAATGGCAGGGCACTGCTCGTAGAACAGAAGGACCAAGGAGTACCAGTACCCGCATTCCTGAAAGCAGGTAGATAGGAGGATTATTTTTTTTAAAGCCTGAAAGAAGTGAATTTGTAGAATGCTTTGCCACACACTTCTGTGGAGGCCAAGTCTGTGGGTATATTTAAAGCACAAATTGATAGCTTTCCGAATAGTCAGGGTTATCAAAGGTTATGGTGAGAAGGCAGGTGTCTGGAGTTGAGTGGGATCCTGGATCAGCCATGATGGAATGGCAGGGCTAACTCGATGGGCTGAATGGCCCAACTTTGTTCCCATGTCTTCTGTCTAAGTTGGGATGTTATGTTGTAGTTGTACAAGGTGTTAGTGAGGTGCCATTTGGGGTATTATGTATAGTTTATAGATCAGTTTGCTATTGGAAAGATGCCAATAGATAGAAAGGTGTTGCTCAGACTTGAGGGACTGAGTTATGGAGAGAAGCTAACCAGGCTGGGACCTTTTATTCATTGGGGTGTAGGACTAAGGGTAATAATTTTATAGAGATGTATTAATCATGAGGGGCATGGGTAGCATGAATCAAGAACTAGGTGGCACGATTTAAGGTGAGAATGAGGAGATTTAATAAGGACCTATGGGGCAACTTTTCACCTGGAGGGTGGTCAGTGAATGGAATAAGCTGCCAGAGAAAGTAGAGGCAAACACATTAACATTTAAAACATACTTGGTCGGATACATGGACAAGAAGGGTTTAGAGGGCTACGAGCCAAATGCAGATGAATCGAGCTCATCTAGATAGGAACCTTGGTCAGCATGGACTAATTGTGCTGAAGAGCCTGTTTCCATGCTGTAGGACTATGAGCAGATAAGAGTCTATCAGGAGAGCTGAACTCTCAACCCTTCTTGAGGTAGAAGTACTCGAAGCAGCAGTAAGTCATCCATCCCTGCAGCCATCAAGACCACAGTTGATCTTTACTTCAGCACTGTCTTCATCCCTCTGTTCCAGGAAACCAATTTGTTATGATCCCATCCATTGACTCAGGGTAAAGATCTACAGAGATTCAGCAACCACTCACCTGTCCATCCTCTAGTCTGATAGCCTTGCGCCCAGACTCCATAACCAGGGGAAACCTCTTCCCTTCGAACATCAACACCACTCTGCTATGAGACAGACTGCCCAGCTCAGCATAACACACTGTAAATGCTGCTGATCGTGCAAGGTACTTGACTTGTTCACACTCAGTTAATCATGACCACCAGCTGCTGCCAACTGGCAGTAAAAACCTCAATTAAGAACCTGCTGAGGCAGAGTCTGACATCAAGATGGAATGCCAATAAGGAAACTACAAAAAGTCACAATATGCAATTATAAAACTACCAGTCTTGAAGGGCATCAGCCTGAAACATAATTGTTCAGTTTCCTCCATGGATGCTGCCTTACTTGCCAAGATCCTCTAGTAGTTTCAATGCATCACTCCTGACCCTGTGTCCAGTTGTCTATAACAACTGAAGCTATCCAGAGATTACAAATTGTGAGGTCCTGGTCCTTCTTCCCCATCTCATACTACAGAGTCTCAACCGTTCTCCTATGACCTCTGGCTACTCTCACTTCCCTTTCAGAATGTCCTGCAGCGGCCCGAGACATCCTTGACCCATATACAGGGAGCACCATACTAACCTGGAGACCCTTCTGTGGCTATGGGAACGCTTAGCTGACTAGGGCCCAAGGACCTCTCAGAGCAAGACGTTCTGATACTTTAGACAGAGGGTGGTAAATCTGTGGAATTTGTTGCCACGAGCGGCTGTGAAGGCCAAGTCATTGGGTGTATTTAAGGCAGAGATAAATAGATTCTGATTAACCAGGGCATCAAAGAGTATGGGGTGAAGGCAGGGGAGTGGCGATGACTGGAAGAATTGGATCAGCCCAGGATTGAATGGCGGAGCAGAGTCAATGGGCCGAATGGTCTACTTCTGCTCCTATATCTTATTGTTTTATGATAATAGAGTCCCCTACTCCCATCACTTACCAATTTCCACAGATGATATAAACATAGATAACTCAGAATTAATTCCCTCCCATGTCCCAGACAAGTTTAAGATACTGCCTGTTGGGAGATCAAACTATGCAAAGAACAGTACACAGTTAATGGCAGGACCCTTAACAAGGGTGTCAGAGGGAGCTCAGGGTCCGAGTTCATAGAAAGAGCTGCACCTGCTGATAGAATGGTAAAGGAGGCACATGACATCCTGACGAAGGGTCTTGGCCTGAAACATCATATGTACTTTTTTTTCCATAAATGCTGTGGCCTGCTGAGTTCCTCCAGCATTTTGCGTGTGTTATATGGCACACTTCCTTTTATTATTCATCTCATTGAGTTCAAGAGTCAGGAAGCTATGTTGCAACTTTATAAAGCTCCGATTCGGCCACATCTGGTCACCCCATTAAATGAAGAATATGATGGCTTTGGAAAAGGTGCCCAAGAGGTTTATCAAGATGCTGCTTAGATTAGAGATAGATTAGAGAGAAACTTGGGTTGCTCTCTCTAGAGAAGTGAAGGCTGAGGGGAGATCTGACAGCAGTTAGAAAACTACGAGAGGCACAGATAGAGTGGAGAGCTGGTACACCTTACTGTGAGACTGCGACAGACCTGCACCAGCAGTTCACCTAGGCGGCTTTCTATTCAGAGCCACTGCCCATCAACGCCAGAGACCTGAGGTCAACTGGGATTCCAATGCTGTCTGTGTGGAGCTTCCACATTCTCCCCGGTCATGTGGATTTCCATTGGGTGCACCAGTGTCCACCCACACCCCAGAGATCTGTGGGTTGGTGGGTTAACTGGCAACTGAAAAAGTTACAAGTGTGCAGGTGAGTGACAGAATCTAGAGGGAGTCTTTGGAATTTGGGAAGGATACAATGGAATAAATGTGGGAGGAGTATGGATGATGTTCAGCATTGACTCAGTAGGCTGAAGGGCCCATTTCAGTGCAGTACCTCATTACATCTCCATGCACCGATTCTCTCTGTCCTCTCCCTCTATAACCCTTGGGCCCTTTGATCTCACGGTTCTTTGACTATGGCACTATGTAATTCAGTATGACCATGACTCTTCTCCAATTAACCCAGGCTTGGCCATTGCCTCATCACCACCCATCCAGCTCTGGACTCACCAAACGGTGCAAGGCTGATCTCTCAGGTGGGACTGGCTTGGCAGGACAAATGATAATGATCCACCTTCCCAAATCACACCCAGCACCATTTTCTTTCACCAAGTCTTTGAAAGAAAAAGTTGTCACTGTGTAAATCAAGCTGCAAATTCACTATTCACCCACTGCGCTGTAAAACAAAAACAACTTACCAACTTCACTTCAACTTCTCCCTGGTCCAGTGATGCGAGGTCTCATGAACCTCTGCTGTCAGATTATCCCACATCCCTGGGCTTGACATGGTGCAATGGAGAGGACACATTGCAGGGATTTTGAATGTATTGGTATTGATACGAGCTTACTGTCGTCAGGTACCAAAATACAGTGGGAAAAGTTGTTTTGCATGCTACTCAGACAGGTCATGCCAAACGCAAGTGTAGTGAAGTAGCAAAAAGATGGGCCAGCATAGATTTGATGGCCTGAAATGGAGTTCCTCAAACAATATGGAAACCTGCAGCTACCAGATGATCCACAGAACTTCACCTGCCAGTGGGACCTTTCTCCTGCCCATTATTCGATTAGGTTGGACAAGGAGTGCAGCTGGCTGATGAAGTCTGTACATTGTCAAGGACACAAACCAGTCTAACAACAGGATATTTCTTGACTTACCAACTCTCCCTTTACACTGAAATTAAAATGATCCATTTATGTCACTTGCAGCAGTGGTAGAGATTGTACATTCTTTTTGAAAAGAACAGAGCATCTTTGATGTTCTGAAATCACTACCCAGAGGCCAACCAGACTGGAGAAATATCATGGGCACCGCAGTACACGGATGTCACGGAACAAAGAGGAGCTCAAACCTCTGTGGGAGGGTTTACGAATGCCATCTCACCTCACCACCTATCAGACTGGCATGGAAGTGTCACCGGTAGGAAGGTGCTTGCTTCAGAGTTGGCAGGTAAAGCAAGGAGAAAGGAATTTTGAAAGGATACAGAACAGATGCCACTCTTTGACTGTGCCAAGTTGCCAGGCAACAAAGTTCCATCATAAAAATTGCTTCAGTTATTATACAAAAGGCATCAGTAAGGGGAATAAAATATTGCTGCTTAAAGCAAAAAGAGACCTGGGATTAATTATAAACAGTAAAAATATCATTAATGGTGATGGATAATCAGAACAAATTATAAACAAGTGTCACAAGAAATTTCCCAAAAGTATGGACAATATTTACAGAAGCACATTAAGAGCAGCTCATTTTCCAAAGGAATAAAGTCAAGCTTCAGAAATAGCAAAGCAGGCAGACTCTGAAATATTAATAACCATTACATGTGGAAGTTGGTCCAGGAAGGGGAATGTCTGCAGTGAGGAAATGTGAACCATCTTCCACTCACCAAGAGGAAAAGGTCTTTTTTGAACGGTCAATCTGACTCCAAAACCTGGGCCTAGTTACCACATTTGTTGACAACAGAAAGGTAGACAGGAATGCAAGTTCTGAATGAGGCAGGAAGAGACTACAAAGGATTTGATTAAAGAGTGGGCAAAGACTGGCAAGTGGGAGGTAATGTGAGAAGCAGTGGAATTGTCCTGTTTAGCGAGAAAACGAATAATAAAAAAATAGCCCTGTCTGATAAGGACGGAGCTGATGTCCTAGTCCTAGACCAGGTATAGCAAGTAGTCAGAAAAGCCAACAGAATGTTATTGCTTTTCGCGGGGACAACTGAATACAAATATATGGAGGTTCTCCTTCAGTTCTATAGGGCACTGGTGGGACTGTGTCTGGACAAGTGTACAGTATTAATCTCCCTGTTAAAGCAAGGACGTTACTACCTTGGCAACAGTTTAGAAAAGCTTTATGGATAGAAAGGTTTAGAGGGATATAGGCCAAAGGCAAATGGTATGACTCAGAGACATTTTGGTTTGTATGGACAAATTGGGCTGAAGGTATCTTTCCCTGCTGTATAACTTGATAACTGTGAAGTTCACTGGACTAATGCCTGGAACGTATGGTAGCTTTGTGAGGAAAGCTTGGACAAACTAGCTGTTAAGTTTCGAAGAGTGAGAAGGATTGGATTGAAATGCACAAGATCCTGAGGTTTCATGAAAGAGGGTATATTCTTTTAATGGAGAGTCCAGACTAGAGAGCACAATCGGGTAAAGTAATACAGACTCCAGTGGGGCTACTCTGAGTACAAATGAACAGCTGTTCTTTAAAACACTGGACTATATTTTACCTTCAGCTTAAACAATACATTTTGCAGGTTCAAAAAAAATTTTTAAACCCTACACCGCAGA
Organism: Mobula hypostoma; assembly: GCF_963921235.1. Lineage (NCBI taxonomy): Eukaryota > Metazoa > Chordata > Chondrichthyes > Myliobatiformes > Myliobatidae > Mobula > Mobula hypostoma. The sequence goes on from NC_086102.1 coordinate 88,889,802, forward strand.
TCACAGGAGAGAACACCTTCTCAGCAAAGGGCACAGTCATTTCCCATTTTAAAAAAAACACCTTTGGGCATTAGGGAACAAGGTATTCTTCGGGCCTGATATTGCGGTGATTCACCCCAGGAACAGCACATTGGGAGGTGGGAAAGGGAAGGTTATGGAAATCTCCAGGTGTCTATTCTACTTAATTATTCATTTCCTGTCAGAGGCCAGCAAACAATGCACAAAGACCCCAAACAGCACGAGATGATCCCCAACGGCCAGGGCGCCCAAAATACCAGTTTAAACCTTTGACGTCAGAACGTGGCAATGTCTACATTGTCCACAAATCACATCCACCCCTCTGTACTGGGTGCAGACATTACTTCCTAGCATTGGGAAAGTCTTATACCCTTCTGCAACTCTGATGCTGACTGAACGGTAAGGCAGTCAAAGACCCCAGCCACCCCAGACATTTTCCCCACCAGCTATCAGAAAGTGATACAAAAACCTGAAAGCAGACATCTCCAGGCTCAAGGGCAGGTTGTATCAGCTGCTGAATGGTCCTCTTGACCATACAATCCTGCACAAAACGATTCTCATCATATTGTCTACTTGTACTGCACTCTCTGCAAGTCTGCAATCTGTTATTGTTCCCACCCCCCTTTGTACTACCACAATGGATGGCATTCAAAACAATGATTTTCACTGTACCTCGGCACATGCTACGGTAAATAAACCGATTTACCAGTGTTCACAGCTCTTTATCCCACATCGTACATACCCTGTGAAAGACCCTCTGGGTGAAATAAAATCTTCTAAACCTCTTACACTTTGGCCTAAACCCTAGTCCTCTAGTTTTAGATACTTTAGGCCCTCCACAACCCCAGATGAAGCATGTAAACCAACCCAATCACAGTTAAATGGAGATGCAATTTAAGAGAAAACAGGGCCAACTCAAACTAAAGAAAACATTAATTGCTGAATAATAAGCCAGGGTTATTTAATTGGCTAGTATGTCATATCCTTCTAATAGGAAGAATGTGATGGAGTTCAGTAAAATGTTTGCAATAGGAAAACGTTACATAACTAATTCTGGTTGAGATGCTGGCCACAACGTTTGGGCAGGGACTGGCTACGACAGAATGGCTATCTGGCTAACTAGCTAGATATGGGAGCTCGGTAGAATTGGAACTGATTCATGCTCTTAAGAAACAAAATTTCAAGTTCCTACAAAAATCAAAACATGAATGAAGACAAGAAAATGAACAACAAAAGAAACACAAAGAAAGGACACTACAGCAACACAGACAATGGAACAACCTGGTGAAGGAAGCCATTGAAATAAAGCAAGAGGAAGAGAATTTTAACAAAGACCAATGTCTTGCTCCAAATAAGAACTGGAATTCAATTGTAAACTAGGCAAGACAGTGGAAACCTTATTGGACGAGGACTGACCAATCAGGAGGGACCATGACGGTGGGGCTATAAATGCCACCAAACTAGACATGCTCAGGCATCATCCCTGAAGAAGATTGCAGAGTTTGGCATGGAAACGTCAGTTATAAATCGATACTAGTACTCGACTAGAAGCCAGAGAAAAGTTTATTCATCATATACGCTGGGAAACCACTAGGTCCTTTTTTTTTTGGAAAAAAAAGGTGCATGATATTGAAATTTCATGGTGCTTTTCATGATCAGCAGCCCAAAATCCAAGAATTCAGGAATCAAAATCTTTGTTGTCCAGTGTTACTATTGGTCAGCAACAATGGGTTTGTAGGTAATGGCAATATGAAAACGACTGATATCTTAGAGGAAAACTTTGTGTCAATCTTTACAGAAGAGTTATGATAAGAATCTCATGAGTTAATACATGCATGGATAAGGATATGCCAAACTTAATTAGCTTTGATGAAAATAATGGCACCGAATCCCCTGGCCAAGATGGTTTCAACGTGAGGGTGAAGAAAATTGCTCACCATTCCTTTGAGAAAGTAAAACACAACTTTACCACATGATACCCAGACACTGAGATTCAGTGACAAGGAGATGTTACAGAATATTAGAGTTTAGGGTGATGAATAACTTGGTAAGTCTTTAAAATTTTTATTATTAAGGGTAACTGATATAGCTGTTAAAACATCTTTGTTATTTTTAGGTTATGCCTAGCTAAGCTTCAGGATCAACTTTGGAAGAAGCTAGATAATTGATGAAGGTTTGAACCTGTTTTAAAAAAAATAACCAAGACTAGGCCAACAATTAATTGCAAGTTTGAAATTGATAGTTTGTATTAACTAAAGATATTATGGCATTAAGAGGAAAGATTTATAAACCAAAGGCAAATATACCATCAGCCATCACCTAATTGAATAACAGAACTGGTTCAAGGTTCAAGATTCCCACATTCATAAAATGTTTCCTAAATGGGGAGATACACAGTAATTTAAGGATTGAAAACAGAATAACATTCCTCAGCAAGTCTCTTCATTGTTAATTTTTACTTAAATAAACACGACAATATTCCTTCAACTTTTAGGATATATTTGCAACATTAAAGATTTAATATTTGCAAAGGACCAGCAGTTAAACAGTAAATCACACCAAAAAGCAGTTACCAGATAATCTCACTGCAGAGATATTCTCCAAATAGTAACACACCCAGAGACACCCACCAATTAGCAGTTCACTCCCAGACATCTCTACACTACATAATTATCTCCTACCGCTCTCTTCTAAATAGAAACTTCCTGACAAAACTTCCTCCATCACACTCCACAAGAGCTCCTCGAAACATTAGCATTCTGTCAGTACCAAATGCACTGGGAGGCTCCGTCAGATGCCTCTGCATCATATTAAAAACACTTCCTGTCTAAAACTTCCTCTATATATTAGCACCTTTCCAAGTCATATTTGTTTTTAGACATGGTAAGGAAATAATCTGGAATCTCTTTAATAACGGAACACTTCTCCCAGGATTGTCTCGAGTAGGGAAATTACACAAGGAGTCCTGCTCCAAATTGGCAGCCTTTTTTGTCACTCAGGCCCCAAGCTCAGACTCCAAGAATGTTTCTCACACCACCTCCTTCCTTTAGACTAGCTTTAAACACCTCCTCAAACATGCTTTTATCATCAATCAAAAAAATGAAGTGTTATGACTCCTGTGAGCACCAGAAAATATCTTAACTTTATTGATTTCATTCCCTTCTAGATATAAATGGTATCTGTATCCAACATTGATAGATTAAAGAAACAGTTGCTTCAGTGTTTTGCCATGCTCTAAATAAACACAGATATTTAACATTTATGTATATAATTTGCAGGGATAAATGAGTCAGTGCTCTCAAGTTGCAAAAGGAATAAATTGAATAATCTATTTTTCATTAATGGTCATCCAAAGCCCTCATCTGTCATGTTAACTTAAACAGGAACTTGCCACTAACATATTTCAAAGCAGTTCCTGGAGCCACGGCAATGCTACAAGATGCATGGGGTGAGGACCCAGCACTTGGTCAGCGGCTGAAAGGTGCACCTTTCAAGGGTAGAGAGTAGAGGACACACCTTTGTTCATCACCACCACTGAAGTAGCAACATGAGGGCACAGTGTCAAGAAGGAGACATCATTTAGGATCCCCATCATCTGAGTCATGCTTTCTTCTCCCTTCTACCATCAGGCAGGAGGTACAGAAGCCCTAAGTCCCACACCATCAGGTTCAGGAACAGCGTCTTTCCTACAGCCATCACATTCTTGAACCGACTCGCAGAACCCTAATCCTACCCCAGGAATGGAACATTACCGACCACATCAAGCTCTACTGCAGACTATTTATCTTGGAATTTGTATTAATTTTACTCTTTGCACTGTGCTGCTGCCACAAAACATCAAGCTCCACATCACAAGCCAGTGATGATAAATCTGATTCTGACGGACTCATCTCTGAACACACACTCCCCCTTCAGGAGGATTCATTCATGTCGATGCTGCCTGGCCTGCTGAGTTCCTCCAGCATTTTTATGTGTATTGCTTGCGTTTCCAGCAGCTGCAGATTTTCACTGTTTGTGACTGAATATTTTTTCTTCACTGCCTTATCTGATTTATTTATAGTTTATGTTTTGTATGTCCTCAGGACCTATGCAGTAAGTTCTCCATTTACCCTGTACACATGACAATGAGCTCTACTCAAAGTGTCAGTCAAGGAACACGGAAGCTTAGGAAAGGAATCCCTAGCTCAGAACTCAAGGTCTCAGCAATTGGATTGGTTAGAAATCAGAAGAAGACCTCAAATCTTGTGGAGTGAAAGGAGAATGCAGAGACATTTAAAAACAGTAAACTATAATTAAGGTATTAATTAATCAGGAAACACAAGTGTGACTGATGGTTGCAGTGGTAAGATTAGTATGTGCTACACCAGAATTGCAACAGAAGACAGGATAGGGAAAAGAGCGACTGTTTCCTCTCCACTTGATTATTTCAACGCAAAAGGCAAGAACCAAGTTTCAGCAGAACAGCTGACATGGCTCGAGTTGTCAATGTCACTGCAGTGAGTATAGGTAGTTGCACTGTCTCATTGACCCCCTCAGCTTTAAAACCCAGTTGATCCACAGGGCATTCATCCTGATGGCTGAAGGAGGCACAGAAGAGTTTGTCGTAACCTTCCAATCCTCCCTCAGGAGTCCAAGGGCTGGAACCTGACAAACATAACATGCTTATTCGGAAGAGTAAATTTGATGTGCCCAGCAATTACAGCCTCAGGGCATTTTAACCTCCGCTGTGGGCAAATGTCTACAGAACCCCCTTCTTCAAAATACCTTTTGCATCCAGTCAAAGAGAATGTTGAAGAAAATGCCTCTAACAGTGCAGCTTCCTCTTCATACCTGCCTAAACTTAGTGGGAGTTGATCTCTCAGCCTACCGTCTCAGTCAGTGGGAGGGAGCTATCTCTGATTCTTTACAAAATGCAATCATGTGCATGAGTATCTTTAATCTCTGGGGAGGTTAAAACACTCAGCTTGTCACTGAGCACTGTTATTCGATATGCTGTTGAACATATCCTGGCTGGTTGTACCAGTCTGGTATGGCAACTTCAACGGGCAGGATTGAAGAAACTGCAGAGTGGTGGATTCCGCCCAGTTCATCATGGCCACTTCCCTCCCCACAATAATAAGTGATAGCAATAGAAAGGGCAGCCTGAAGAAAACAAAGAGCCACACCTTCTGGGCCATGCCAGTGTGCAGGAGGTACAGAAGCCTGGAGTCCTACACCACCAGGTCCAAGAACAGAGCTTCCCTTCAACTATTCGGTTCTTGCTCTAATCACCACTGCTTAGCAGTACTGTGACCCACTTTGAAATAAAATGGTCTTTATTTTTTGTTCTTTTGTGTTCTTCCTTGTAAAAATTGCAAAAGATGTTTCATTTCTATTTTTTCTGTGAATGTTGCTTATATGGTGCTATGTGCACATGATATTGCCTCCAGTATGCCATTGCATCTGTGCTTACATGGACTTTGACAATCTTCTCAACCTTAGTCAAAGTGTCTATCAAGCCAAAGACCTGTAGGTAAGCACCAAGAGGGCAACAAAGGCAGCTGCTTTGCACCATTTGCCTATCCTGCAAATAGCATTGCCTGTCATTGCAGAATTCCTGGTCATCCCGAGGCAGCTTTGGGGAATTCCCATTCATCCCTCAATCAGTTTGTGAGGACACCTTCTACAAGGTCCAAGAAGCTGCCCTGCTCTCATGAGGCACTGGGGGCACAGTGCGTACCAGGGCAGGCCGACTAGGAGCCATCCTGCTTGGGAAAAGGTTGGCAGGAAACTTCATCAGAAGCAACTCCGAGTGGTCCAAAACACAAAGCGGTGTTCGGGGAGGAAGAATCGTTAACACTCCACATTAACAAAAACAAACATGGAGCCCGAGTCTGTTGCGGAAATGGGGTGGGAAGATAATCTCACAGTTCCTTATGTGAAGATCAAATACAGGTAGTACAGATGGGAATTACCAGCAAAATCTGAGACCACCACTGAGAATACTGACAGACTCCAGATAATAAACCTGTATCGTCTGTTTGCCAACTTAATCAGGATCATAGCTAGGAGTGTGAGAGTTACAGAAAGGTGATGGATTCTGGCAAAGGATGGGATTTATGGACCAGGACCATTAAACATTCATCACTGCATTGCCTACAGATGGAATGATACACTGTTTCAGTGAACATTCCCAGCCAGGACAGCATCTCTCTATGACCCTAGAGAGCTTCTTTAAATAACTAATTGAGGAATAATTTTGAAAGCAAGTGTATTTAACTCTGAAGCTTTGCCCCATGTATACTTGCCCTCGACAAGCAACTTCTTATTTACACTGGCACGTCTACTGCTCCCTGACCTTCACGGATGACTGAACACATTGGAGAGAATTAAGATTTCGGTTGGTCCAGTTTATCTGCAACCCCTTTGAGAATCCCATCAGGGCTCTGGGATCTGGAGACCTATACACTTAGAGCATGTTGCTTCATCTCCTACAGATGAAATGATGCACTCCTGCCTTGCACGCTGTGTGCAGCTCAAAGCACTCCAGGAATCTCCCTATTGCACTTTGTCACTAAGTACATTTGGTATTTACTTTCAGCTCTGCGTGCTCAGAAGTGGCAGGCCACGGGTGATGTAGATTTGTGCATAAGCATGCCCGGTAAAGTAGCCGGGGGCTTGAACAACTGCTCCACAAGTTAAGGGACACTGGGATTCAATGTCAACAGTGAGCTGCTCCCACTGGTGTCAGATATTGCTGAACCACCCATTACACTATCAAAGCACAACCTGCAGACCAATTCTACCCTCACGCAAGGCTGCCACAGACAGTCAGATGGATTTGCCCCGTGTTTTCTGAACAAACTTTTGGTGAAGTGCAGCCACTGTGGTCCAGATCACATTTCCAGAACAGCACAGCTCGTTCTGGAGTGCAGGTTTTCAATGCTGCATCTGAGATGCTGTCTGGACCTGGAGCCTTAACTGAAACATTGCAGAAAGCAATTTCATAGCATCACTTCGAGCACAGGTGAACGCACGGCAAAAGGTTTCAGAGCGAAATGATTACACACACTTTTAAAACTATTCCATAATTAATTACTTATAAAATAACAGGGAGACAATGAAAGACATGCAACACATCCTGGCTGGGATGTTCATTAAAACACAGTGCATTTCATTCTCTTGGGATATCATTCTACCCGAGAGAGATGCAGAGATGTCCTCTCCATAGCATTGCGTGTATGGCACACAAACTTTTTCCTGTGCACTGTGGTACATGTGACAATAATAAACCAATTACCAAGAAGATTGACACAAATTAGCACTGGATGGCTACCTGTGATGAAGGGGACTTCATGAGGAAAGGACAGTCATGGATTCAGACTGGCTGATTCATGTGGTCTGTACACACCAGCTGGGTGATGAAAAAGGCACACCAGCACCTCTTCCACCTCAGACGGTTCAGGAAGTTTAGTATGGGCCCTCAGATCCCAAGAACTTTCTACAGGGGCACAATTGAGAGCATCCTGACTGACTGCATCACTGCCTGATATGGGAACTGTACCTCCCTCAATCGCAGGACTCTGCAGAGAGTGGTGCAGACAACCCAGCGCATCTATAGGTGTGAACTTCCCATGATTCAGGGCATTTAGAAAGGGAGGTGTGTAAAAAGGATCAATGGAAACCCCAGTCACCCCAACCACAATCTACTCTAGCTGCTACCATCTGGGAAACAGTATCGCAACAAAAAAGCCAGGACCAACAGGCTCTGGGACAGCTTCTTCCACAAGGCCATCAGACTGATTAACTCACACTGATTTGAGTGATTTATTATAAACTACTACGATTGCGCATTTAGATGGAGATGTAACGTAAGATTTTTTTTTACTCATGAAGGAGGTAAGAAATAAAGTCATCAAATTTTGCGCATCAAATTAATTTGTGTGAGCTTTGTGGCAGCTTTGCGTGAGGGTAGAATTGGTCTAGTGTGATGGGTGGTTCAGCAATATCTGACACCAGTGGGAGCAGCTCACTGTTGACATTGAATCCCAGTGTCCCTTAACTTGTGGAGCAGTTGTTCAAGCCCCCGGCTGCTTTACCGAGCATGCTTATGCACAAATCCACATCACCCATGGCCTGCCGCTTCTGAGCACACAGAGCTGAAAGTAAATACCAAATGTTCTTTGTGACAAAGTGCAATAGGGAGATCCCTCGAGTGCTTCGAGCCGCACACCGTGGACTGACCCCATCACAACCCAGAGGGAAGAGGTTTGTGATTTGAGCAGGAATACTTCTGCTGTGGGGAAAAACATTTCCTACTATTCCCCCCCCAAATCTATACCCCACAAAGTGACACCTCCATCAAGCCCCCCACACCCTTTAGCCCCCACTCCAAGGAAACTTTCCATCCACAACATCTTGGAGAATCTCTACCGCACATTCTCCAGCGCATTCGGATCCTTCCTATACTGTAGTGACCAGAATTGCACACAGTATTCCGGGAGGTGGAGATGAAAATTCCATTTGGGCTTCAGACTTGTCTGTGCCACTCCCGCACTGAGCCCCAGCATCAAGGATGCACATGCTTTCAGAGCCTCTTCTTGTGAGCTGGTTAGTTTTCTCCCACCATTCACAACCAGCGCTGGAGGCCAGTAGAGTCTGATATCCTCTTTTGGTCGTGTGATGAATGAACTCTGTTTATTACATTACTACACTTGCTTTCCAGACCCAGTCACAGCCCAGGGACTTCTCCAAGTTCCACTACAAATGCTGCCTTTCCAGAAAGGCCTCCTGAGACCAAGTGAAAGATTCCAAGAGCAGGGTCATCACCTATCCCTGTATTCTCAACCAAAAATCAGACTCTTGTCACTGCTGCCTGTGGGAGTTGTGTGCTTACCAGTTAACCAGTGACCATAGACAAAGATTCCTCAGATGCTGGAAATTTATAGCAACACATACAAAATGCTGGAGGAACTCACGGGGTCAGGCAGCACCTATGGAGAGGAATTTAGTTATGGGCAGAGACCCTTCATCAGGACCAGTGAATATACTTCCCTTTATTAATGCTGCAGGCTCCCAATCCTTTCTGTGCTGCTGCTCCAGTAACCAAACCCCACTCTAGTACAGATACAAACCAAGGAAAATTATCAGCTTGTTCTGAAACATTAACTCTGTTTCACTCTCCACAGATGCTGCCTGACCTGTGGAACAGTTTGTTTATTGTTAATGAATAGAATTTATAATTACAGATACAAGAGGCTACAGACTATGAAATCTACAGCAACAAACAAAATGCTGGAGGTACTGAGTGGGTTCAGATGGGACAGTCAGCGAGGATCTGCCTTCCATGCCCATGCCCAAGCCCAGGGAGAGGGTTTTGATCCACTACAAGTCTGTTCCCCTTTTACCTTGCCCTCATCTCCACCAGCACCTGAAAACCTGTGCTGTAACACATACAAAAAGCTGGAGGAACTCAGCAGGTCAGGCAGCGTCCATGGAGAGGAATAAACGAGCAAAGTTTTGGGCCAAGACCTTTCACCAGGGATGTAATTCACCCAGTTCACAACAGGTGAATGTTAAGCACATGCAATGAGTTAAAATTAAACCCAAGGAAACATGTACTCTGCTATTTTACTGTGAAGACCAAAGAGGCTGCAGATTCTCAGACATCCCACCCTGCAAAAACTCATTTCAGGGAGGTAGCACCGTCAATTTGCGGGAGACTCCCGGAACTTCTGGGAGAGATAGGATGTCTGTAATGAAGTAGCTCCTTAGCAGCTAGTCAGCTAGTTTAAATAACGTTAGCTATGCTAATGAACGAATGACACCTGTTAAACTCACTTCAACATGTCTTTTACAGTTTTAACCCACCATGGGCAATAGAAAAGTCACTGTTGTAAACAGTGCAGTGAGCAACACTGTCATTATTTTTGACCCCTATTAGGCAGGGGTACACTTCAGGGTAGTCTGGGGTGACGTATGTTTTATATTTTCTTTTTTTGGAACACTCTGCCATGGTGCGCTCTCGCTCTCTCGCTTTCTCTCTCTCTCGCTCACAAAAAAATTGATTTCCGTGATATTGTATATAATTTACGGGCATCAGGGAGCCACTATTAATAAGCGGAAGACTTCCAGAACTTCCGGGAGAGGTGGGATGTCTGGATTTTGGAATCTGGAACATAAACAAAATGCGGGGAAAAAACTCAGCAGGTCTACAAACATCCATGGAGATAAATAATGCATGTCCATATTTCCTCAGGCTCTCAGCCTGCATCAAGACTGACAGTGCAGCAAACACGGACAGGAATGATGGACACACTGAACCCATTTTCAAATCCTGAACTCCATCCTGTCTCTGGATGTTCTGCACTTTCCCACGTGTCCTCCGCCATCCTGAGTGCTTCAATTCACTGGTCACCTTCACCAGTCTGTGTATACAGTTGTCCTCCACAAGGTCAGGCTCAGAGCACTCTGCTTCCTGAACAAACATCCAACTAGCTTCCCTCCACTAAATTGTCCTTACAACGACTCTCCCCTGTTACTTTCTGCCAATCTCAAAGTGGTCTCCAGTTCTGCCTGTCTTTTCGTTGGTGATGTGGAAAAGCCCTTTTCCCAAGCACATTAAAGCAAATCCCCACCCACACCATCAGCTCCCCTACCATCATCAGCTCTTCCTTTACAAGCACATTGAAGCAAATCCCCACCCACACCGTCAGCTCTTCCTTTACTACATCGACACTTACCCTGGTGCTGTTTCCTCCACTCACGCACAATTCGTCGTTTAATCAACTGTCAAGTTCATTTATTATCATTCAATCATACACCTGTATACAGCTAAATGAAGCATCGTTCTTCTGGGGCCAGGGTGTAAAACACTTTCTATACCATGCAGTCACACACCACACACATCTGTGTCCAATTTCAGCCTGTCTACAGATTCACCAGGACCATCCCTGATACTTCTCTTCCTATTCTTAATCTCTGTCTCCATCTCAGGAGACAAACTCGTCACAATATACACTACAAGCTCACTGACTCCCAGACTCATCACAATATACACTACAAGCCCACTGACTCCCACCACTACCTTGACTACACCACCTCCTCTAAGGACATTACCCCCCTTCTTTCATTTTCTGTCTCCACTCAAGATGAAGTTTTCTTCTTTAAAAGGCATCCGTTAGTCTTGCGAGATCATGGATCTGCGCCTGGAAAGTCTTCACTCTCCAGGGCGTAGGCCTGGGCAAGGTTGTATGGAAGACCAGCAGTTGCCCATGCTGCAAGTCTCCCCTCTCCATGACACCAATGTTGTCCAAGGGAAGGGCATTAGGACCCATACAGCTTGGCACCAGTGTCGTCGCAGAGCAATGTGTGATTAAGTGCCTTGCTCAAGGACACAACATGTTCCCTCAGCTGGGGCTCGAACTCACGACCTTCAGATCGCTAGTCCAATGCCTTAACCACTTGGTCACGTGCCCACATCACCACACATATATGCATATTAACTGCCTACACTTTTTTAGGATCTCTGAAAAGTCCTCTTTCTTCTGGAAGCTTGGTTTCTCCTCTCCTGTAGTTTCCACTCTCCCCCTCTTTCTACTCCCCATGAATCCCTGGTCTACTCATCCCTCCCCATCACACTCTCCCCTCCAAACACAGGAGGTGCAACATTTGGCCCTACCCCTCCTCCCTCACCACCATCCAGGAACCTAAACATCCCTCCAGGTGAGACAGAGGTACCTTTGCCAACTCTGTCAATTGCAGACAGTGCTCGCGTCACGGTCATCTCAACATTGGGGAGACCGACTGTAGACCCGGTGATCATTTTGAGGAACAGCTGTACTCTGTTTGTAACAGCAATATCGAACATCTGGTTGCAAGTCCCTAACTCTCTTTCCCACTCCCACAATGTCCTTGACCTTCCCTGTTGCCACAGAGAGGCCAAACACAAAATGGAAGAACATCTCATGGGTAGCCTACAAGCCAATGGTGTCAACATTGAATTTCACCACTCTGGGTAACATCTCCATTCACCTTTCCCATACTCTCCTCTCTTCCACCTGGATTCATCTGCTCATCATCCCCTCCCCATCTGGTTCTACTCATCACCTACCAGCCCATCCCTATCCCCCACCCCTGTAAAAGCTATTGCAATGTGCTGGCAATCTGTCCTCTTCCCCCCAGCACAAATGTCTTGGTGTTCACCTGGCGGAGAGTCTCACCTGGCCCCTCACACCGGCTCCATAGTAAAGAAAGCCCAGCAGCATCTCTACTTTCTGCGAAGGCTGAGAAAAGTCCATCTCCCACCCCCCATCCTCACCACATTCTGAAGGTTGTATTGAGAGCATCCTGAGCAGCTGCATCACTGCCTGGTTCGGAAATTGCACCATCTCGGATCGCAAGACCCTGCAGCGGATAGTGAGGTCAGCTGAGAAGATCATCGGGGTCTCTCTTCCCACCATTACAGAGATTTACACCACACACTGCATCCGTAAAGCAAACAGCATTATGAAGGATCCCACACACCCCTCACATAAACTCTTCTCCCTCCTGCCATCTGGCAAAACACACTGAAGTATTCGGGCTCTCATGACCAGACTATGTAACAGTTTCTTCCCCCAGGCCATCAGACTCCTCAATACCCAGAGCCTGGACTGACACCAACCTACTGCCCTCTACTGTGCCTATTGTCTTGTTTATTATTCATTGTAATGCCTGCACTGTTTTGTGCACTTTATGCAGTCCTGGGTGGGTCTGTAGTCTAGTGTCGTTTTTGTGTTTTTTCTTACACAGTTCAGTGTATTTTTGTATTGTTTCATGTAGCACCATGGTCCTGGAAAACGTTGTCTCATTTTTACTGTGTACTGTACCAGCAGTTATGGTTGAAACGACAATAAAAAGTGACTTGACTTGACTTGAAATGCGATCTTGACCCAAAGCACTTACTTACACATTTTGCCTCCAAGGATGCTGCTGCACTTGCCGAGTTCTTCCAGCAACTTTAAACTTCAGCTCATTTCATGACATATGCTGGTGACATTAAACCTGATTCTGATCTTTCAGGTTGGTATTTTAAGTGAATAAGATTTCGATTCTCATCGACACAACTGCCCTGGGCCACGAGCCCCATTTCCATGCACATGCCCAATGCACTTTCACTCGCTGTCCAAACAGCAGTAAGGGAAACTGTGTTGATGTGGGAAAATTGTGGCCACATCCTTAACTGCAGAAATGTACAAGTGTACAATAACATTTGAATTTACAAGTTCCTCCACTCCATTGTCAGCTCGTCAATACCTGGGCAGGGCACTCCCTGTCTCATACTCCCTTACAATCTCAGAGTCTCCCATTCACCCATGTGTTTGTGTGAAACTCTGACTTGCTGAGTGTCCATGCAGTCACAGGGAAGTGCAAATCCACAGAAAAACAATGGATATTGTGCAGTTGCTGTGCTTTCATTGCAGACACAAGCTGACATCGATACTGGAAGTTGAGAGCTAATTTGAAAGAGACAAGCAGGCTGCCCTGGAGCCACCTACAGTACATCCACGTTTAATTAAAACTGTATTAGTAGTCAGGGATTGTTCAAGCATCACCCATATCAAGCTCCTTGATGTAACCATCACAAATAATTTGTCCCAGTCCAACTACGTGTATGGTGCGGCCAAAAAAAGCACAACAATATCTCTACTCTCTCTGCAGGCAAAGGAAATTCTGCATGCTCCTGATGAGTCTTGACAAGTTTTGTTATTTTTACATCTACATCATGGAAAGCATCCTACCTGGATGCGTCACAGCTTGGAATGGCCCAAGGCTGCGAGCAAATGCAGAGAGTTGTGGACACAGCCCCGTCCATCACACAAACCTGCCTCCTCTCCATTGGCTCAGTCTGTACTTCACACTGCCTCGGGAAAGCAGCCAACGACCCCGTCCACCCCAGTTCTTTCCTTTTCTACACTCTTCCATTGGACAGAAGATACAGAAGCTGGAGAACATGTACCACTAGGCCCAAGAAGAGCTCCTACCCCAATGCTTTCACTCTTGAACAGACTTCTCACATGTTAAAAACAAGTTCTTAGATGCCCTGTCTCTCTCAGGGCTCTTGCACTCTGTCTACCTGTGGGGCAGCTCAGTAGTGTAGTGATTAGCACAGCACTTTATAGTACAGGTAACCCGGGTTCAATTTAGGGTTGCCAACTTTCTCACTCCCAAATAAGGGACAAAAATAGCAGTCAAATACGGGACACTTGTGTTTACCCCGAGAAAGAGTACCATGACCATGAAGCCTTGCGCGGGCATCTGTGTGCGCATGCATGACGTACGCATACATGACGTGTCGATTTTTTTTCCCTACTAATCAGTTTCGGCTTAATCTTCCCAACTACACTGTAGATACATTGTTTCTACTTTATATAGGCTGTGTATTTATCATATCATTCCTGCTTTTACTATGTTACTGTTATTTTAGGTTTTGTGCATTATTTGGTATGATTTGGTAGGTTATTTTTTGGGTCTGGGAACACTCAAAAATTTTTCCCATATAAATTAATGATAATTGCTTCTTTACTTTACACCATTTCGGCTTATGAATGGATTCATAGGAACGCTCTACCTTAGCGGGGGAAATACAGGACAAGGGCGGTCCCGTATGGGACAAACCAATTTAGCCCGATATACGGGATGTCCCGGCAAATACGGGACAGTTGGCAACCCTAGTAGTGATTAGCACAACACTTTATAGTACAGGTGACCTGGGTTCAATTCCCATCGCTGCCTGCAAGGAGTCTGCACGTTCGTCCCATGACTGTGTGGGTTTCCCCCGGGTGCTTAAGTTTCCTCCCACAGTCCAAAGATGTACCAGCTGGTAGGTTAATTGGTCATTGTAAATTGTCCCGCGATTAAACCGGGATTAAATTGGACGAATTGCTGGGTGATGTGGCTCAAAGGAGCCTTTTCTCACTCTGTACTCAATTTTCAAAACTTCAACACTATGCTTTTCTTTTTACTGCATGAATGTACTTACATCATGATCTGTCCGGCTGCAGGTAGGAAAAAAAAAGCTTTTCACTCCATGTTGGGACATGTGACAATAATAAACCAATGCCATAAACTGTCAGATCATTAGGCAGTTCCCCAGTCAATCAGTTCAATGACCATCCCCTTACTACTGATTCTGATTTAGTGTTCACAGCTTCTGCTCCCTAACTGTGCAACTATCATTCCCCCCTCTGCACCCTTAGGGAAACCACCAAGTTCTCAATGGGCGAAACTGGCATGGCTTCTGCAACTAAGTTTACTTAGGAGTTGTGTCATAGGCCATTCACTGTGAGTCATAGGCCAATCTGATTGGTTGACAACAAGATCTCTGTACAGGGCTACAGCCTCTCACAGTGGCTGTACTCTCCTCTCACTGCCAGCTCTTAAGCTCCTTTAGTATATTCAAGTATCTGATACTTAAAAACTGTCCAGTGCTGTGCTGTATAATGTTAACCATTACAAAAATGGAATGTATGAAATAGAATCAACTTCCTATTAAAACGTTAGCCAAAACACAATTAACCAAAACAAAACCAGCTCACTTACCCTTTTACCCCAGAGACTGTCAGCCCTCATTGAAGCAGGGAGCTGGCAGAACCTGCAACGGATCAGAAAGCTGATCCCTGGGATGAGGAGCTGAATGAAGAGCAGAGCTGACAGAAAAAAAAGAGACAACAAATTCCAGGCTGAAGTGATTTTGATCAAGTATAACAGCACGCCACAATTTGTCATAAAGAGACAGAGTTGGGAAGAAATTGCTCCCAGATCCCAGATTCCTCTCCCACCACCCCATCCCAAGCCTAGCTGATTAGATTTCCTAACTGGCGTACTGTAGTGTTGACAATACAAGCAGAACAAAACTCCAGGCAGGAAGGTTTGGGACACTGACTGACTGACTACACATTCAGAAACAGTTGGCTGCACTCTGTAATCAGCATCACAAACCGTGGGGAAGGTGAGTGACTCGTGGCCTGAGACGGTGCAAGGACAATATAGCGAGGCAATGTTGCGAGCATCTAGCTAACACTAATTGAAACTCTACTTGCCTGTTTCACATGGTACTCAGAGAGATCTGTTATATTGAACCACTACTTAATACACAATAAAACTACCTTCTACACTCTCACAGGGGTAGCCAAGGAAAATTTCACACAGGGTTAATCTGAGCCCCATGGCAACTTAAAAAAAAAGCATCAAGACAATCAGTGTCTTAAAAACGTGGTCCAAGCATGAACAAATTTACACATGCACGCGCACACACACATTATACAACAGAAACCATTTTAATGGAAATGTTGCATGTATACACACCCAAGAATCCAGGGCCAAGAAAACAACAGCATATCAGTGTTTCTCGACTGTCATTGTGGATCTCACCCTCTCAAGGCAATAACCTTGCTGAGCCCACAATGTTAAACAGAGTGGAGGATGCCTACCGATGCCCAAAGGATCCACAGTTGCCAGCAGGTCACAGGCAGAACTCTGCACGGTTTCCGTTCCCTGTAAGCACTTGTCTCGTACGCTCAGCCATTCTGCAATACATCACTGCTCAGATTTAATTAACAAATGACTCCCATCCTTCCACGTGTGAGCAGCTAAGGGATGCAGGCAGCCTTTGAGTGCTAGTCACTTCTGCTATCTGGAGTCCCCTGCTGGTTCACACAGCTATCAAACAGCCCAGGCACTCTGGCTCCACACAGCTATCTATCATCTAACCCTGATGACAGCACCAGTCTAGTACATCAGCCCCTCGTGTAATCAACAGTCACCGGACAGTTACTTACTGTAAACCTTGAACCCACTTTAAGGGCCCAACTGTCATCTCCTCCAGGATCTACTGTAAATTGCAACACGGAGCCTGGCAGCTTTGTGTTTCCATAATGACATCATGGGATCAGAGGCCAAGCCTGATAAATAACCGAGGTGTCTGTCAGATCAGCTGTTTTCAGATAGAATGGTAGCAGGTTGGAAGGAATGAGTGGTATTCTCCCTGGTGCAGGCTGCTACCCCTGACTCACAGAAATGAGTGAGACTAAAGGGAGCATGGTCTTACTGACGACAGGAATTTATTTTTGTGTTTCCAGCATCTGTACCATTTGGCCTCCAGTATGGTTGACAGTCAACAACAACCCAATCGAATCAATCAGAGGCTGTCAGCTTTCTGACTGGCTTTGGCATTCTATCAAGATAGATGCTGAGGATGAACCATGATGGGAATTTTTTTTGGCAGAAAGGAGGGCACATGATATCCCCCCCCCACCCCCGCCCCAGTACTGCAAATAACTGATCTCAGGTTTCCAGAATCTGCACAATTTTATATTCAGCACATAGAGGTCATACGAGAGAGGCTACCCAAATCTTGCCAGGTTCAGGTGTTTGACACAACAGATACTTGTGAACACGAGCCATGATACAGGGGCACGAAACACAATTTTTAAGTTTCAAATGCTGGGGATAAAAAAAACAGAACAGAATATACTCATTGGCCACGAATACAATGCCAAACTAATTAAACCCAGTAATTAATACTCAAACAAACTGATTCCTTCTTCCTACACAACACCCATATCCCACTATGACCCGCACATGCAGCTCCTTAGACAAGTCTATCCACCACCACCAGCAGTACATTCTGGGGAGAAGAATATCTTGCCCTCAGGGCTCCTTCAGACATTCTCCAATCATTTTGGAAGTGTGTCTCGAGCATTAGACATTTCAGCCCTGGTTAAGATATACCAGCTGTCTAACAACAGCTTTAGCACATCAGGCAGCATCTTCAGGAAGAGAAACTTCTAATGAGGGACCCTTCATCGCAGCAAGGCAGCAGGCTAGCTGGTGGAGGGATGCAACTGGAACAAAGGGGATTTCTCTGACATGGGTGGGATCAGGTCAAGGTACTGTGTAGTTTGCAGCTCAAGTGATCCTGATCTTTGACATCCTCAGAGAGGGGATGGCATACACCTCTCTCATGTAGACAGCAGATATCAGGGCAGCTCCGGTGAATTGCTCCCAAGGAGAGAATGCAAATTAGAAACAGTGCAAGACTACACCTCTTCGTCAGTAAATTGTTCCTAGAGTGGCCCGTTTACCTGGAAGCCACACTCCCTATCCGGTCCCCGTCCTCTCTGGCTGAGGAAGATCCCAACAAGCCAGTCCCCAATGGCCCCACGTGTAACACCACAACAGATACACTACCACTAGATGGCGCAAGATGCGCGGCTCGGCACAGCCACGCCAAACTCCGGAGATGGCCAATTAAACAGAAACTGTAGCAGTTCCACGCTTGCAAAGTATTCGCTGTTTTATTTTTATATAAAAAGAAAAGCACTAAAGGATTGCATGGTTCAAGAAAAGCCCTGACATTCGTTCGGCACTTCGATAGACGGGGCCATTTTTAAAGCTACCGGCTGTTTGGACGCTGTGGTCGTTTCGGAGCTGAGGGTTCACCGCCCGGCTCCCGAGTAAAGACCATAGCAATGAAGGAAATAATTGTAGCACATCGCACAGACAACACATGCAACATGCAGATGCCCCAGTTTGCGAGGGAGCTCTCCGTCCTACCTGCTGCCATTGCAGACTGCCTTGCTCTCTGCTGACTTGTGCGCCTCGCTGTTCATCAGCCCTTTCAATCACTTTACACGCCGGGATGGAGTGATAGACCGGCGGGCTTGGGTTGTAATTGGCAGGATGGAGAAACACCTGGTTTAATCTACGAGACAAAACAGCAAATGCTAGCAACAGGAACCTCTCCACCACTGTAGGCACACACACACATATACACATACCACAATTTGCTCAAATAACTTCCAGCTCCCTTGTAAGAATCCAAAACAGATAGAGGAATAAATCTGAATTTGTTTCACAAGGGCAGAATCCCTTAGGAGGCGAGTGCCTTCTGTGCTTTTCACCAACCCTCACCCCTCACTCCTTCCTTTCCCTTCTCTGCTATGTGCTCCGGCATGTCTAACCTTCTCCTGCTCTGAGACGATGCCATTTAAGTAGCCGTCAGCTATTTTACCTTGGGGATCCCGTGTCTTATCAGTGTTGTAACAGCCCAGCCTTTTGCTTTCTGTCACAATCGGAGCTTTAACATTTAAAGCTACACGCACCGTCAATTTTTTCCCTTTCGTTGAAAACCAATTTCTCTTCCCCCCGCCCCCGAGACAAGGCTCGTGAATCCTTAAAAGAGACAAAGAAACAAAAAGCAGGGAACATTACTGTTTCTTTTCCACCACCCTCCTCCCTCCAGCAAGGAATGCTGAATAATTTATAGACATTCCTATATTGCTTTCCCCTGGCATTTTGTTTGATTCTCCCTTCAAAGAGACTTAAGACAAAAAGTAAACAGAAGCCATTAAAGCCTCTCTCCCCGAAGGAGGCTAACACAGATTTCCAACACCTGCAGTATTTTACTTTTAGTTATCTTTAGTTAGAGGGCAGCGCAGAGGCTCAGCAGATGGAGAACTACAGGTCAGCGAGTCTCCGGGTTGGATGTCCTTATCAGCAGGAAGCTCAAGGCGTGGTATCCCCGCCGCCCCCCGTGGGTCTGCGAGCCTGCGAGTCCGAAGTTCGAGGCCTGGAGTTCGGAGTCCTGTTATCAGTAAGCCCTGGGGTTTGGGATCAGTTCATCAGCTCGTCCCGGGATGAACACTGGAGATTGAAGCGCGAAGGTCAACTGGAAATCCAGAAGTCAAAGCCCGGTAGCCGAAGCCCTGGATCTCCAGAGGAGGGTCCACTGGGGAACTCGAAGGTCTGCTGTCCACGGGTCCACTGGAGGCTGGAAGCCTCTTCGGGCCTGAAGGACTGTCTGTGTGTGCAAACGGGTTTGTTCTGTTGTTGTGTTCTGTGTGGTTCTGCCTGCATTGTGGGCACGCTAAGCTGGCGTCAGAATGTGTGCCCACACTTGCGGGCTGCCCCAGTACATGCTTAGGTTGTGTTAGTTGCTAGCGGAAAGGACACATTTCGGTGTATGTTTCAGTGTATGTGAATTGAATTGAGTTGACTTTATTACTTACGTCCTTCACATACATGAGGAGCACAAATCTTAACGTTACGTCTCTGTCTGGTGATAAATACATGAGTCTGAATGATCCGGGTCAGATCGCGACCTCTGGTGTTGACTGTGTGGGGTTTGCATGTTCTCCCTGTGACTGCGCAGGCTTCCCCCAGAATCTCTCATTTTCTCCCACATAAGTTAGCTGTGTATGGCAGACATGAGCAACTGGAGATGCTGGAATCTGAACGGCATCTGTGGAGCATAATGGACGGTCAATATCTCAGGATCTATGTGAAGGTTTTTGACCCAGAACATTGACGTTGACGGTCCATTTTCCCTCCACAGGTGCTGCCTGACCTGCTGAGTTCTTCCGCATCATATGGGTTGCTCCCATGTGCAGGAGAATTTGGGGAGAGTTGAGCTGATTGTGAGGAGAATAAAATAGGGTTGGTATCAATGATTGGCATGGCTGAAGGACCTATTTCTGTGCTATCAGTTTCATCACTAAGCCACTCATTCGCTTTTCCTAGACTTGCCAGTTTGATATCACACCAGCTCTGGTGAATTACCCCCTTCAGAGGCAAAATATTTCTGAACAAGCAGAAATGGAACATTCATCTCACTGGCAGAGACTTGCTACAGGTACTAGAACAGCAATTTAACTTCAAATTATTGAGTCACTCGCACATCTGGGACGCATGAACTGGTCAATCAATGGCATATCTCTTCAACCAGTCTGACTGAGAAACCTCATAGGGCAAGTAAATGTTGGAATTTATAATTCAATAGAAAATCAGGTACAGAAAGCAAACCAAAGAGAGGGGAAAAGAAAGATGAGGTTACGAGAAGGCCAAATTAAACAAAAAGTATTAATCTTAGTTTTCAAAGAAATTGTCTATTAAGTTAAGGTCAAGTTTATTGGCATCAAGGACAATGAACTCAACATTGATTTTGATGAGTTAAAGAGTGAATGAAAGTGACTTTACACTGGTCACATCTGTCAGATAGATTGTTCAGTAAAACCATTAATTTCCTTCTGAATGGACATGATCTAATGTTCCAGCTGTGTTTGGTGGACATGTGCTGTAACTCAAGGTCTTTTATGTATTTTATCACCTGGTCTGCCAGCAAGGGTTGGGGGGTATAAACTTTATAAAGGAGAAAGGAAAATCAGATAGTGATTCCTGATCTGCACACTTAGCCTCAGATACGGATGGTCAGAGCCATTGTCTGATTTACACCATCGCAGCGAGGAGCCTGATTGCCACAGATCCCAGACCAGCGGTTGTGTTGGCTGACATAGGACTGGTGTTGCCACAGTAAGGTCGCACCCTCCTGCAAGCTCCAGCTTTCTCCTGAGCATCATTTGTCCTGTAGCCAGACTTCTGATGAAGGAATGAACTGACAGTAAACTCCATACCTTGCACTGATGCACTGGGAATAGTCTTGGCTCATTATTAAGCTGCAGAGAGAGACTTGGTTCAGCCTGGATTCTACATGAATTGCAATATTGAATCAGCTGTATTAATGATCTGGATGGTTACTATTTGCACATCAACTGAGGTAATGCAATCAGTGCTGGCCTTACTGGGAAAACCCACAGCCAGATTAGCTATGCTGCCTCTGATGCAATGCAGTGAGACTCTCATAGAAACATAGAAAACCTACAGCACAATACAGTCCCTTCGGTCCACAAAGCTGTGCTGAACATGTCCTTACCTTAGAAATTATCTAGGGTTACACATAGCCCTCTATTTTTCTAAGCTCTATGTACCTATCCAGGAGTCTCTTAAAAAATCTCGTCGTATCTGCCTCCACCACCATCACCAGCAGCCCATTCCACATACTCAGCACTCTATGTGTAAAAAACTTACCCCTGACATCTCCTCTGTACCTGCTTCCAAGCACCTTAAAACTGTGCCCTCTTGTGATAGCCATTTCAGCTCTGTGAAAAAGCCTCTGACTATCCACACGATCAATGCCTCTCATCATCTTATACACCTCTGTCAGGTCACCTCTCATCCTCCATTGCTCCAAGGAGAAAAGGCCAAGTTCACTCAACCTATTTTCATAAGGCATGCTCCCCAATCCAGGCAACATCCTTGTAAATCTCCTCTGCACCCTTTCTATAGTTTCCACATCCTATCTGTAGTGAGGTGACCAGAACTGAGCACAGTACTCCAACTGGGGTCTGATCAGGGTCCTATACAGCTGTAACATTACCTCTCGTGTCTTGAACTCAATCCCACGGTTGATGAAGGCCAATACACCATATGTCTTCTTAACCACAGAATCAACCTGTGCAGCAGCTTTGAGTGTCCTATGGACTCGGACCCCAAGATCCCTCTGATCCTCCACACTGCCAAGAGTCTCACCATTAATACTATGTTCTGCCATCATATTTGACCTACCAAAATGAACCACCTCACACTTTGCTGGGTTGAACTCCATCTGCCACTTCTGAGCCCAGTTTTGCATCCTATCAATGTCCCACTGTAACCTCTGACAGACCTCCACACTATCCACAATACCCCCAACCTTTGTGTCATCAGCAAATTTACTAACCCATCCCTCCACTTCCTGATTTAAAATAATCATGAAGAGAAGGCATCCCAGAACAGATTCCCTAAGGCATACCACTGGTCACTAACCTCCATGCAGAATATGACCTGTCTACAACCACTCTTTGCCTTCTGTGGGCAAACCATTTCTGGGTCCACAAAGCAAGGTCCCCTTGGATCTTATGCCTACTTACTTTCTCAATAAGCCGTGGATGGGGTACCTTATCAAATGCCTTGCTGAAATCCATATACACTACATCTACAGCTCTACCTTCATCAATGTGTTTAGTCACAATCTCAGAAAATTCAATCAGGCTCATCAGGCACAACCTGCCTTTGACAAAACCATGCTGACTATTCCTAATCATATTATACCTCTCCAAATGTTCATAAATCTTGCCTCTCAGGATCTTCTCCATCAGCTTACCAACCACTGAAGTAAGACACAGTGGTTTTAAATTTCCTGGGCTATCTCTACTCCCTTTCTTGAATAAGGGAACAATGTCTGCAAACCTCCAATCCTCTGGGAACTCTCCCGACCACATGGATGATGCAAAAATCATTGCCAGAGGCTCAGCAATCTCCTCCCTTGCTTCCCACAGTAGCCCGGGGTACATCTCATCTGGTCCTGGTGGCTTATCCAACCTGATCCTTTCCAAGACATCCTCCTTCTTAATATCTATCTGCTCAAGCTTTTCAGTCCACTGTAAGTCATCGCTACAATCGCCAAGATCCTTTTCCGTAGCGAATACTGAAGCAAAGTATTCATTAAGTACCTCTGCTATCTCCTCCAGTTCCATGCACACTTTTCCACTGTCACACTTGATTGGTCCTATTCTCTCATGTCTTATCCTCTTGCTCTTCACATACTGATAGAATGCCTTGGGGATTTTCTTAATCCTGTCCACCAAAGTCTTCTCATGGCCCCTTCTGGCTCTCCTAATTTAATTCTTAAGCTCCTTCCTGCTAGCCTTATAATTTTCTAGATCTCTATCATTACCTAGTTTTTTGAACCTTTCATAAGCTTTTCTTTTCTTCTTGTCTAGATTTTCAACAGCCTTTGTACATCACAGTACCTGTATCCTACCATCCTTTCCCTGTCTCCTTGGGCGTACCTACGTACAACGCCACACAAATATCCCCTGAACATTTGCCACCTTTCTGCTGTACATTTCCCTGAGGACATCTGTTCCCAATTTATGCTTCCAAATTCCTGCCTAATAGATTGATATTTCCCCTTACTCAAATTAAACACTTTCCTAACTTGTCTGTTCCTATCCCTCTCCAACGCTATGGTAAAGGAGATAGAATTCTGCTCACTATCTCCAAAATGCTCTCCCACTGAGAGACCTGACACCTGATCACGTTCATTTCCCAATATCAGATCAAGTACAGCTTATCTTGTAGGCTTATCTACATATTGAGTCTGGAAACCTTCTTAAACACACCTAACAAACTCCCCCCTATCTAAACCCCTTGCTCTAGGGAGATGCGAATCAATATTTGGAAAATTAAAATCTCCCATCATGACAACCCTGTTATTATTGTACCGTTGCAGAATCTATCTCCTTATCCGCTCTTCGATGCCCCTGTTACTATTGGGTGGTCTACAAAATACACCCAGTAGAGTTATTGACCCTTCCTGTTTCTAACTTCCATCCACAGAGACTCAGTAGACAATCCCTCCATGATTTGCTCCTTTTCTACAGCTGTGACACTGTCTCTGATCGACAGTGCCATGCCCCCCACCTCTTTTGCCCCCCTTTCTGTCCTTCCTGAAACATCTAAAGCCTGACACTCTGATTAGCCATTCCTGCCTCTGAGCTGTCCAAGTCTCTGTAATGGCCACAACATCATAGTTCCAAGTACTGATACACGTTCTAAGCTCATCTGCTTTTGTTCATGATACTCCTTGCATTAAAATAGACACATCTCAAACCATCAGTCTGAGTGAATCCTTTCTCTATCACCTCCCTCTCCTCCCTCTCACACTCTCTACAAGCTTTCTTGATTTGTGAGCCAACCGCCCCTTCCTCCATCTCTTCAGTTTGGTTCCCAACCCCCAGCAATTCTATTTTAAACTCTGCCCAATAGCCTTAGCAAACCTCCCTGCCAGGATATTGGTCCCCCTGGGATTCAAGTGCAACCCGTCCTTTTTGTATAGGTCACACCTGCCCCAGAAGAGGTCCCAATGATCCAAAAACCTGAATCCTTGCCCCCTCTCCAATCCCTCAGCCACGCATTTATCTTCCACCTCATTCTATTCCTATACTCACTGTCACGTGGCAGTAATCCCGAGATTACTACTTTTGAGGTCCTGCTTCTCAACTTCCTTCCTAACTCCCTGTAGTCTGTTTTCAGGACCTCCTCCCTTTTCCTTCCTATGTCGTTGGTACCAATATGTACCATGACCTCTAGCTGTTCTCCTTCCCACTTCATGATATCGTGAACGCAATCAGAAACATCCCGGACCCTGGCACCTGGGAGGCAAACTACCATCCGTGTTTCTTTCCTGCATCTAAAGAATCACCAGTCTGACCCCCTAACTATAGAGTCCCCTATTACTGCTGCCTTCTTCCTTTCCCTACCCTTCTGAGCCACAGGGCCAGACTCTGTGCCAGAGTTACGGCCACTGTTAATTCCCCCAGGTAGGCCATTCCCCCCAACAGTAGTCAAGCAGGAGTACTTATTGACAAGAGATACAGCCACAGGGGTACTCTCTAGTATCTGACTCACGCCCTGCTCTCTCCTGACTGTTACCCACTTATCCATCTCCTGAGGCCCCGGTGAGCCTATTGCTCCTCTCTATCACCCCCTCACGCTCCCTGAACAGACAAAGGTCATTGAGCTGCATCTCCAGTTCCCTAACACGGTCCCTAAGGAGCTGCAGCTCGACACACCTGGTGCAGATGTGGCCATCCATGAGGTTGGGAGTCTCCTGGACTTCCCACATCTGACACCCAGTACAGAACACCAGCCTTGCAGACATACTTCCTATTCCTATTCTTCACAAGTAACTCACATCGCCTCAACCCATTGAGCCAAAGCTCTCCTACTCTGACTCCCTCTACTCTAACACCAGCTCTATAAGGCTGTCTTCTTTTAAAATTCTTCCTGCTGGTCTAACTCGCTGATGTCCACGCACCTGTGCAGTCGTGCCTTAATCTCGCTAAACTGGTTCACTGTTGCACCCCATGATTGTCAGCCCTAGTTCCAAGTCCCCAGCCGAGGTCTCTACACATCAGACTAATTTACCCAAACACCCTTCATAAAGTTCACCAACAGCAAGCTAGCTTATTCCCCGATGGTTAAATATGCACTGTATATTTCTAATTGTGTGTGTGTGTGTTTGTGTGTGTAATTCCAGATCTTAAACAGAATTCTAATGAAGATGAAAGTCTCGCTCTAAATAAGAACTTGAATTTGATTGTAAACAAGGTGAGACAGCAGAAGCCTGATTGGGCGAAGACTATCCAATCCGGAGGGATGAATGATGGGAATATAAATACCATCGGACTAGACATGCCCAGGCATCATCCCTATTGAAGAGGGCAGAGTTTATCATCGAAACGTCGGTTAAAATTGATAGCTGTACCCGGCTGGAAGATCGAGAAGAGATTATTCGTCATAGCTGTCTGTTCATCAAAGCTCTTCACTGCTTGATGTGTCCTACCCCTATTTGACTGCCCAAGATTCATCATCTCTTGATTCACCAGAATTAAATTCCATCTGCCAACACTCTGCTAAACTTTCCATCAATGCAGAGCTCCAGCAATCTCCTCGTCCTGTTTTATGTTTCTGTAATACAGTTTGCAGACTGTGACTGAGTCCTTTAAGGTGGCTGCAGCTGATGCCTCACAGCCCCAATGGTCAGAGTTTGATCCTGACCTCCGGTACTGTGTGTACGGAGTTTGCACATCTCCCTGTGACTGTATGGGTTTCTACTGTGTGCTGCAGTTCCCTGCCTCACACACAAGATGCGGGAGGAAAGGCAGGTTGACCGGCTGCTGTAAAATATGTGAGTGTTGAGGAGAACTGGAGGAACTGAGGAAAATGGGAGTACATTGTTTGGTGGCAGGGGGAGGTGTGTGGTACAGGGAAATTAGACGAGGGGGAAAGGAACTGATGGTAATGTTCTGAGAGCCAGCATTGGCATACTGGACAGAATAGCCAATTCTAGAAACAGAGAAGCATACAAAACCTACAGCGCAATACAGGCCCTTTGGCCCACAAAGCTGTGCTGAACATGTCCTTAACTTAGAAATGACCTAGGGTTACTCATAGCCCTCTGTTTTTCTGAGCTCCGTGTACCTGTCCAGGAGTCTCTTAAAAGACCCGATGGTATCCGCCTCCACCACTGTCGCCAGCAGCCCATTCCACACACTCACCACTCTCCATAAAAAACTTACCCCTGATATCGCCTCTGTACCTACTTCCAAACACTTTAAAACTGTGCCCTCTCATGCTAGCCATTTCAGCCCTGGGAAGAAGCCTCTAACTATCCACACGATCAATGCTTCTCATCATCTTGTACACCTCTATCAGGTCACCTCTCATCCTCCGTTGCTCCAAGGAGAAAAGGTCAAGTTCACTCAACCTATAAGTCATGCTCCCCAATCCAGGCAACATCCTTGTAAATCTCCTCTGCATCCTTTCAATGGTTTCCACATCCTTCCTGTAGTGAGGCGACCAGAATTGAGCACAGTGCTCCAAGTGGGGTCTGACCAGGGTCCTATATAGCTGTAACATTACCTCTCAGCTCCTAAACTCAATCCCACAATTGACGAAGGCCAAAGCACCTTCTTAACCACAGAGTCAACCTGCGCAGCGGCCTTGAGTGTCCTATGGACTCGGACCCCAAGATCCCTCTGATCCTCCACACTGCCAAGAGTCTCACCATTAATACTATATTCTGCCATCATATTTGACCTACCAAAATGAACCACGTCATACTTATCTGGGTTGAACTCCATCTGCCACTTCTCAGCCCAGTTTTGCATCCTATGAATGTTCCACTGTAACCTCTGACAGCCCTCCACACTATCCACAACATCTCCAACTTTTGTGTCATCAGCAAATTTATTAACCCTACAAGTAAATATCAGCATAGCATGCTTGGATATTTGACCCAGATTCTTTGATATCTTGTGCAAGAGTCTTTTAAGAGACTTAGATAGGTACATGAAGCTTAGATAAATAGAGGGCTATGGGGGAGGGAAATTCTAGGCAGTTTCGAGAGTAGGTTACATGGTTGGCAGAGCATTGTGGGCCGAAGGGCCTGTAATGTGCTGTAGATTTCTATGTTCTGTGTTCTAAATACAGAGGTGACTGGAAACAAATGGCAGTGCACACCGTCTCCCTGTGATGGTCTGTGCTTTCTCCAGGTGCTGTGCTTTCCTGCCGGATCCCAAAGACATGAGGGTTGGCAGGTTAAACGGCCAATATAAAAAATCTTCTCTGTGCTAGTGAGTGATAAGACCTGTGGGCAGTTAATGGGAATGTGGAGAGAATAAAATGGCATCAGTGTAGGATTGGTGTAAATGGGTGGCTGGTGGCCAGCACAGGCCCAGTGGGCCAATGGGTCTGTGTCTGTAGCCATGATTCTATGATGATTAATGCCAACCTTGCCACTGTCATTCGCATTCAGCTATGGACAAAGTGCTTACCCTATCTGATTCATAGCTAGCGGTCCCTGCTAATGATCTTAGTCATCCTGGTCTTTCTTCTTTTTTTCCCGCCTCCTTCTCCTACTACCCATTGTTTTCAAGGGCTATGACGTCAATGCTTCCCCTCCCCCACCCCTTTGTCTTTCAAATTACTGGTCTTTCAACTGAAGCTACAAGCATTCTTCAAATCCTTCCCCATCTTTCATTCTTCAGACCTGACGAGGGGTTCCGGCCCGAAACGTTGACTCATCGTTTCTAACTGGTGCTGCCCGACCTGTTGAGTTCATCCAGTGTACTGAAAGTGTTACTTTGATCACAGCTTCTGCAGATTATTTTGTGTTTATCCTGGTCTTTCTCTTCCCACCTGTCCTGCCCATCCAAACACTCACCATCTCCTACTGTCACCCTCAACACTCCAACCACATGACCCCAATGGCAGGAGAACATACAAGGAAGTCCTTTGTGTACATTTGCACACCTCAGTCCAGTCCTACCCTGCAAGCTGGGGAAACACTCGGGACAGAGGGACCAAGGAGTACGAGTACCTAGTTCCCAGAAAGTGGTGAAACATTTTATGGCCGTTTGTAGGACACTGGTGAGGCTGCATTTGGAATGTTGTAAATACAAGAGATTCTGAAGATGCTGGGAAATCTGAGCGACATTTGCTGAGTCTTCCCAAAGAAAAAATATCTGGCAGGAGGTAGGTCCCACACTGCCAGCTTCTGGAGCAGCTATTACCCCACAACCTTTAGGATCCAGAATTGGCATGGATAACTTCATTCACCACAGACTCTGAACAGATTCTATGACCTGCAGGCTCACTTTCAAGGACTCTTTCCAACTCAGTATTTCCAATGGCCAAAGGGTCTCAGCCCGAAACGTCGACTGTACTTTTTTCCATAGATGCTGCCTGGCCTGCTGAGTTCCTCCAGCATTTTGTGTGTGTTGCTCAGATTTCCCGCATCTGCAGATTTTCTCTTGTCAGTACTTTTTAACAGATTGGTTACTTTCTACGTGGTAGTTCGTCAGTCTTTGTTTAAGTATAGTTTTTTTTGTAATATTTTACTACAGTTCGTTTTTTCTTACAAATGCCGTTAAAAATGAATCTCAGGGTAGAGTATGGTAACATATTTGGGTTTTGAGAATAAATTTACATAGAACTTTGAGTTCTTCCAGCATTTTTTCTGTGTTGTTTGGAATATTGTGTTCAGTTCTGATCACCCTGCTCCAGGAAAGAGTGCAGGGGAGATTTATGAGGGTAACATGCACAACACGCTGGAGGAACTCAGCAGGTCGGGCAGCATCCGTGGAAGCAAACAGTCAACGTTTCGGACCGAGACCCTTCGTCAGATTTATGAGGGTGTTTGCAGGAGTTGAGGAACTGAGTTATGGAGAAGGTTGAGACTTTCTTATAGAGCTGTGTAATATCATGAGGGGCATAGATAGAGTGAATGTGCACAATCTTTTTCCCCAGAGTTATGCAATGAAGAACTAGAAGACATCGGTTTAGGATCAGTTGGGAAAGATTTAATAGGAAACTTGAGGGGCAACCTTTTCACCCAGAGGGTGGTCAGTAAATGGAATGAGATGCCAGGGGAAGGGGTTGAGGCATGTGCATTGAGAACATTTAAGAAAGGTACCTTTCACATCATTAGCCACTCATTTACATTAATGCTCCTCTGACAACACCTTCCATACCATGATCTCTACCAGCCACAAGGACAGCCAAAACACAGCAGCTCATGGAGGTTGCTCTTCAAGCTTCACACCATCTTCACTTGGAAATATATCACTTCCTTCAGCGTCACTGGGTCAAAACCCTGCGATTCCCTCCCGGATAGCATTGTGTGTATATCAACATCTCAAAGGTCGAGAAGGCAGCTCACTTCCACTTCCTCATGCAACGTAGAACATGAAACCAATATAACAAATGGATCACACGCTCTTGATCTTTTCAAGGCCTAGTTCAGTCCCGTCCTCCCTACATCCGTGACACTTCACAGATTCTGGATCTTTCCAAGGATTTCTTCCCTGGCCCCCATCATCTTATTTTTACTATGGATGGTCAGTCCCTATACACCTCCATCCCCACTAGGAAGGCGGCTTTTTTCTGGACACCAGACCTAACCAGTTCCCCTCCCTACCACTTTCCTCCACGTAGTGGAACTTGTCTCCCTCTAAATAATTCTCCTTTGGCTCCTCCTACTTACTTCAAACAAAAGGGGTAGCCATGGGCACTCACAGGAGTCCCAGCTATGCCTGCCTGTTGTCGGTTATGTGGAACAGTCTATGTTCCAAGCCTACGCTGGTGGCCATCCTGCACTTTTCCTACGCTACATCGACAACTGGTGCTGCTTCCTGCACCCATGCTGAACTCATCGATTTCATCCACTTTGTCTCCAACTTCCACCCGGCCCTCAAATTCACCTGGTCCATTTCCGACACCTCCCTTCCCTTTCTCAAACTCACAGCTACCTAGACTACACTGCAACCCACCATGCTACTTGTAAAAATGCCATCCCCTTCTCTCAGTTCCTCTGTCTCCACCACATCTGCTCCCAAGATGTGGCTTTTCATTCTAGAGTGAAGGAGATGTCTTCTGTTTTCAAAAAAAGGGGCTTCCCTTCCTCTAACATCAACGCTGCCCTCAACCGCATCTCTTCCATTTCACATATGTCTGCTCTTACCCCATCCTCCCGCCACCCTACCAGGGACAGGATTCCTCTTGTCCTCACCTACCACCCCACCAGCCTCCATGTCCAGCAATAATTCTCAGAAACTTCCCCACCTCCAATGGGATCCCACTACCAAGCACACCTTTCCCTCCTCTCCCTCCCACTTCCTGCTTTCCACAGGGATCACTCCTTACAGGGTCCCTTGTCCATTCGTTCCTCCCCACTGATCTCCCTCCTGACACTTACCCTTGCAAGCGGAACAAGTGTTACACCTGCACCTATACCTCCTCCCTCACTACCATTTAGGGCCCTAAACAGGTGAGGTGCCACTTCACCTGTGAGTCTGTTGGGGTCATATATTGTCTGTAGTGCTCCCGGTGTGGCCTCTTGTATATCAGTGAGACTCGAGGTAGATTGGGAGACCACTTCGTCGAGCATCTATGCTCTGTTCGCCAGAACAAGTGGGATCTCCCAGTGGCCATCCATTTTAATTCCGCTTCTCATTCCCATTCTGATATGTTTATCCATGGCCTTCTCCACTGTCGTGATGAGGCTACACTCAGGTTGGAGGAACAACACCTTATATTCCGTTTGGGTAGCCTCCAACCTGATGGCATGAACATTGATTTCTCAAACTTGCTGTAATGACCCCGACACCCCTCCTCCCCTTCACCATTTCCCATCCCCTTTTTCCTCTCTCACCTCATCTCCTTGCCTGCCCATCGCCTCCCTCTGGTGCTCCTCCGCCCTTTTTCTTTCTTCCGTGGCCTTCTGGCTCTCTCATCAAGCAACTTCCCAGCTCTTTACTTCATCCCTCCCCCTCCAAGTTTCACCTATTGCCTGACATTTCTCTCTCCCCTCCCCCACCTTTTAAATCTACTCCTCAGTTTTTTTTTTCTCCAGTCCTGCCGAAGGGTTTTGGCCTGAAACATCAACTGTACTTTTTTTCCATAGATGCTGCCTGGCCTGCCGAGTTCCTCCAGTATTTTGTGTGTGTTGATCAGTACAACTAATCGTTTGGACAACTGTGTTGCGTCAAATTAATTGAGTTAATGGCATCCCATCCTTTCTGTTTGCACATAGCCCATATCGCTACCTTCCCTGCACATTCATATAGCTTTTGAATTGCCTCTCTTGTGTTCCCACCACCACCCACGCTCGTGCATTCCAGGCGATCACTCTCTGTGTAGAACATGTGCTCCATGCACCTCCTTTGAACTTATCTCCTCTCACCTTAATTGTATGCCCTCTAGAATTAGACATTCCAACCCTGCAAAAAAGATACCATTGTCCACTCTATCTATGCCTCTCACAGATTTGTAAGTTCCCTCCCTTCCTTGTCTGTCCAAGCTCTGCTTACAGTGTGGAGCCTCCTAATCCATGCAGCATCCTGATATACCTCTTCTGCAATGGCCTCCACATCCTTTCCATAACCGGGCAATCAGAACTGAACACAATTCTCATGGACAATCAACTGTTGGCTCGGCCTGCAAAACCCACATCCCTTGAATGAATAAAAGAAAATTTTGGGCAATGTGGTATGATCTGAACTGTGGTCATGAACTGAGGATTCTGGTCTATGTTGGAATGAAGAAACCAGGGGTCCATGAGTCAGTTCTCATCAGGGGATCAGAGGGGAGAGGGTCAGTAACTTTAAATCACTTGGCTTTATCAAATCAGAGCATCTGCCCTTCGATCAGCAAGCAAGTGCATCACCAAAAAGGCACTGCAGCACCTCTAATTTCTTCAAAGTTTGCACATATTTGGCATGTCATTTAAAACTTTGACAATAATCACAGTGAAGACTGGTTGCATTTATGGCCTGGTATGGAAACATCAAGGCCCAAGAATGGGAAAGCCTACAAAAAGTGGTAAATACAGCTCAGTCCATCAGAAGGACAGCCCTGCCGGCATTCAGCTCATCTCCAAGGAGCGCTGCCAAAAGAAAGCAGCATCTATCATCAGAGACACCCGCCGTCCAGGCCACGCTCTCTTCTCGCTGCTGCCATCGGGAGCCTTAGACCCCACACCAGCAGACGGGGAATAATTATTGCCCGTCAATCATCAGGCTCCTGAACCAGCACGGGTAACCACACTCAGCTCAACACTGAGCTGATTCCACAACCTATGGCCTCATTGATTTCAAGGCCTCTATAATTCATGTTCTCAGTATTATTTACTTGTTTATTTATTACTTTTTTTAATATTTGCCCCGTTTGTCTTCTTTTGCTTGTCAGTCTTTGATCGTAGTTTTTCATTGGCTCTATTGTATTGCGAACGCCTGGAAGGAAATGAGTCTCAGGCTAATATCTACCTATTTTAATAATAAATTTACTTGGAACTTTGAGCAGTTTTGTATCAGAAAAGCAGGCATCCAATTCCTCCATTACCAGCTCCTTTAAATGCAATCTAACCATATGGTTTTTTTTGTGAAGTTAGTTATTTCAAAGGCTGTGAGAGAAACAATTTTGATGTGAAGCTGAGGAGAATCCTTCTGACACACAGGGCTGCAAATGTATTTGATGGTGTCAGTGACGAAGGGAAACAGTTGCAAGCCCCATTGAGCATCATGCAGTCAGTTGTCCTTTGATGTGTCTGTGAATCCATAGCAACTTTGAAATGAAAGTAGAGAGAAGAGCTACCAAAAAGCATGTAAAACACAGCCTGCACAATTTGAGAGCAGACAAAGGGGACAAATAACGGGAAAATTTGTAATGTTGGCAAACAAAAGGTGAGAAATTAATATCAATAAGGGAGAAGGTACAAACTGGGGCCCTTGGCCTGTGATGGGATGGATATAAATGATTTAGAAACAGGTTTTGTTCAACCCTGTACTTTGTACACTTTCCGTGTTCAAGGCCAGGATTGCAGTATTTGCCCTTGTGAAGCAAAACAGTCTCTAAACCTGCAGGGAGAGATTATATATTCCTTCTGGATATTCACCTGAGTTCTCAGTTCTCAGTACAGCCTAGGGCCAAATCAAAAGCTATTCAAGCCTGCTCTCCCATTCCTGGCTCACTATACCCTTAGTCCAGGCACTCACCTTGGCTCTCCAACTTAGACAACAAACATCAAAGTTGCTGGTGAACGCAGCAGGCCAGGCAGCATCTCTAGGAAGAGGTACAGTCGACGTTTCAGGCTGAGACCCTTCGTTCACCAGCAACTTTGATGTGTGTTGCTTGAATTTCCAGCATCTGCAGAATTCCTGTTGTCTCCAACTTAGAAATGGTTTTGGTTTGTAATTGTCACATGTATTAAGTTATTGTGGGAAAAAAATCTGTTGTTTGCACACCATCCAGACAGATTATTCCACACATAACTAGACTGAGGTATGAAAAGGAAACCAGAGTGGAATATGGTGATGTAGCTGCAGAGGTGCAGTGCAGATAGACAAATATAAAGTGCAGTGGCCACAACAAGGGAGGTTGAAATCAAGAGTTCATCTTTAGCGATGGGGTCCATTCAGGCGTCTGATAACAGTGGGCTAGAAGCTCCCATTGAGTCTGGTGGCCCAAACTCTCAAGTTTTGCTATCAACACACACACAATGCTGGAGGAACTCAGCAGGCCAGGCAACATCAATGGAACAGAGTAAATAGTCGAGGCTTTGGGCTGAGACCCTTTATCAGGCCAGATGAAGAGTCTTAGCCTGAAGCATTGACTGTTTACTCCTCTCCATAGATGCTGCCTGGCCTGCTGAGTTCCTCCAGCATTTTGTGTGTGTTGCTTGGATTTCCAGCGTCTGTACATTTTCTCAAGTTTTTATATCTTCTGCTTTATGAGAAAAGGGAGAAGAGAGAATGCTCAGGGTGTGAGGGGTTCCTGATTATGTTGGTTGCTTTCCTGAGGCATGGGGTAGAATACCATTGCCTTACAAAAGCTAGCAATCTCCAAGGGTGAGGTGTTAGATAAACCCAGCTTCAGCATCCTTGTAAGGAATATCCCAGTTGTCCACCTGCCGTAGTGTGAAGGGTTTCCTGATATCACTGTAACCTGAGTTCGAAGGTTAGGTCTGCCTGCTCTGCCTCCTCACCCCGCACCTCCTCCAGCCTTGTCCAGTGTACACAACACTGCTTCTACTGAACAAGGCTTTGTTACCAGCTGTTGACTAGGAAGGCTGGTCTGATAGGAATGATGCTCAGTGCCAGTGGCCAAGTCATATTACATGTGTCTGAATTAAAGGCATTGCAGCATTGTTCTGTGGCCTGTGAAAGTCAGGAAACAGGAAAAGCTGGAGGCCTGAACTGCTGAAAACACTAAAGCAGGTCAGGCAGCATCCACGGAGAGAGAAACAGTTCATGTTTCAGGTTGATGGCCTATAAGCAAAACTGGGAAAGTGAGAGAGCTTTATATTCCTTGTATTCCGTCTGGGTAGCCTCCAATCTGACAGCATGAATGTCAATTTCTCAAACTTGTTCCCTCCCCTCTCCTTCACCATTTCCCATTCCCATTTCCCTCTCTCACCATATCTCCTTACCTGCCCATCACCTCCCTCTAGTGCTCCTCCCCCTTCCCTTTCTTCCATGGTCTTCTATCCTCTCCAGCCCTCTATCTCTTTCAACAAATGACTTTCCAGCTCTTTACTTCACCTGTCCCTCAGTTTAACCTATCACCTACCACTCTGTATTTCTTCCTCCCCTCCCCCCACTTCCTGCTCTGACTTCTCACCTTTTTTCTCCAATCCTGATGGAGGGTCTCAGCCTGTAGTGTTGATGGATTACTCTTGTCCATGGATGCTGCCTGGCCTGCTGAGTTCCTCCAGCATTTATTGTGTGTTGCTTGAGAGAACAAGCTTGTTGAACAGGGGAAGTGCTGTGATGGGTTGGAGTCTGTGATTGTCCAGGTAACACAATCCTTTCAGTGCTGTCTAGATCATTGCTGTGTTTCAGCCACAATGAAATCAATCTTTTCACCTGAACAACTGTGGTCACATGCATCTCCTTTTTTCTCTCCTTCTTGGTTTCCCATTTTTCCAGCTCCGACGAAGGGTCTTTAACTTGAAACACTAGCTCTGTTTCTCTTTCCACGGGTGCTGCCTGACCTGCTGAGTATTTCTGCCGTTCTGTCTTTGTAGACTTGGGCAGTTGTACCATGATGACTACCGCTCATGGCTCTTTTGCTCGACCTTCACAGGAACTTACCCAATAACGTTGAATAGATATTTGTGCTTTGCATAAATTACTGCGTAATTGGTTCATTATGTGGCCATTGTACATCGCCCTTGTGTAAAGGTAAGGAGATTATAAAGATAGGAGAATAACATGGGCCTGGTGCAGGATTTGTGTTAGTTAATGGATGCTTGACGTTTAGCATGAACTTGATAAGCCGAAGGGGCGGGTTCCATGCTCTGTGCTGTTACAACTGTGTGCAGAATCTGTCTTGAACAGATAAACAAGAACTCCAGATCTTGGTTGCTTTAAACATTGCCTGAGGAAAAAAAAGCAAGTCAGCTTAAGGGAGTCTACAACCTTTACTTTTAATTTGTGTCTCCTTGAAAGAGCGGTTATAAAAAGAGATCATTTTGGAAATGAAAGAAGCAAGAACATTCCTATTTTGGTTGGGGTGAGTGGACTTCTGCTTCAGTGTGATTTAATCGAGAGATTAAACAGTTAAAATAACCCGTAAATGGCCAGTGAGAGATACAGATGTAAACCCTCACTCTCTGCATCAATGTAGAACCGGTTCACCTTGAATGCTGTTAGCCTGAGCCCCTGTTTGATTTTCTTTTGCCCCTTGTCTATTTTTAGAATAAACAATATGTTCTTAACTGGAGACACAAATGACTGCTGGAAAAAGAAGCAAAAAGACAAACCACTGGAGGAACTCGTCAAGCCAGGACCACCAGGCTCCGGGACAGCTTCTTTCACCAGCTCATCAGACTGATTAACTCACACTGATCTGAGTGTAGTTCTATGTTACGTTGACTGTTCTATTTATTATAAATTACTGTGATTGCACATTGCACATTTAGATGGAGACATAATGTAAAGATTTTTACTCCTCATGTACGTGAAGGATGTAAGAAGTAAATTCAGTTCAGTGGAAGGGGATGAAGATGGACTGAACTGAGAAGCCCAGAAATGGAGCTGGAAGCCGTGAGAGATAAGATGGCGGTGAAGATGCCAATGCAGACAGGCAGTCCAAATGAAGAGTTTTGGCCCAAAATGCTGGCCGACAATCTTCTTTCACAAATGCTGCCTGACTCGCTCAGTTCCTCCATCTGTTTGTGTTATATTTACTTAGAGGAATGTTGTCAGCATGCTCGGCATTTACTGTTGTTGGGTAGTTTAGGAAAAAAAGGTTAAGCGGCAAATCCACAGATTTGAGGATTTATGGATATCTTACGAGCTAGAAAAAGTAAAGAACTATATATAGAGTGAGTCTTTCACAACCTTGAGTTATAAAATGGCTTATAACTAAAGGAAGATGGAAAACTCTGCAACTCTGTCTACACCTCTCAGTGCCTTGGGAATGTAGGCATCAAAGACTCATCCCACCCTAGCAACCTTTCCATTCCCTTCTTCCCATCGGGCAAAAGATACAAAAGCCTGAGAAAAGGTACCACAGGGTTCAAGGACAGCTTCTATCCTGCTGTTAAAGACTTGTACGATAACGATGAATCTAACGCAGCCTATTGTCTACTCCACTGCATTCTCCTTGTAACTATAACGCTGTATTCTTCACTCTTTATTGTCTCTTTGTAACTATAACACTGTATTCTTCACTCTTTATTGTCTCTCACCTGCACTACTGTACCCTGATGAACTTATGATTGGAAGTGATCTCGATGGACAGTTATCTTGATACAAGTGATAACAATAAGCCAATTACCAAGTTTGGTCAGACACAAATAAACCATGCTAACCTGAAGAAGCTACTCTGTGGAAGTGAATCTCTCCCACCCCCCCCCGCCCCCCACCATTTTGACATCTTTGACTTCTCAGGATACAATTGAGGGTGCTGATATGGAAGATTCATGCATTCTCTCAAGGAATGATATTTTTGATACTTCAAAAGTTGAAAATAATCTTCAGCTCCACACCCCCAGGTTCAATTCTGACTTCCAGTGCTCCTGTATGGAGTTTACATGTTTTACTTATGAATGTGCGGGTTTCCCCGTTGTTCCACATCCCAAGATATTTAGGCTATGAGGCAACTGGCGATTGTAAATGCCCCTCAGTGTAAAGGGGTGATTGAATCTGAGGAGGGGGCAGGGGGAAGGGGTTGTTTGGAACGTGAGAGAGAATAGATGGGAGGGAATAAGCGAGGGTTTGGAAACAATGGGTCTGCTGTCACTTTCCTCTATAGGATAAAAGAAATGCAGAGATGTGTAGAAATGCAGAGACGTATCGGAATGCAGAGACGTATAGAAAAATCCTCTTCCATTTTGCATTCAAACTGCTGCGTGATAATGACAAGATGATCTGTTTTAGGAGTGTTGATGGAGAGATAGACTGCTCTAAAGTCCAAAGTAATGACTACCTGTGAACAGACTCTTGGCCTCTCTACAGAAGACCCCATGGCTGGTTTGAACAGAGTTACTGAGAACTTGAGGAACTAATTAAGCACAAATAAAAAGGGTTCTTGAATTGGAAACACTGCCTTAAGGGAAATAAACAGTTTCATCAGCATCTGAAACCTGAGGTCTAGAAACTTTTGATTTACAGAACAGGAGTTGGAGTGAAGAGTACAGGTCCAACAACTCTGTTATTCATGATGTGTGCAGAATCTTCACTGGCAAGACCTTCTGTGAATGAAGGCCCTCCCTCTTGTCCACATCCTACATCCCATCCTCCCACACAACTCCCCCACACCGCTCTTCCAGAAGAACCAATCCTTACTGGTAGTAATTAAAACGGAAAAATGCTGGAAACACTCAGCAGGTCAGGCAGCATCTGTAGAGAGAGAAACAGGAAAAAAACAAAGTTAATGTTACAGGTGTAGTACGATCAGCACTGGACTTCGAGGCAAATGGTCCCAAGTTCGAATCTGGCTGGCTCCCTGCACGCTTTCCATCCGTGCTGGGTTGAGTGTCGAGCTAGCAAATTAGCCTTGTAAAAAACAGTCAAATGCTATGGAAGCGGCAAAAATATCACCCAATGTGCCACAAGGCGCGAAAAGGGACAACAACAACTAGAAGATCAGACACCTGCACTGTGCATTTGGGATCCATCTCAATGGAGAAAGTTAACCATGTGACCCACCAGCCAATCAGATTGGCATTAAGTAATGCAGCAACTAAAACAGGAAGTGCAAAATGGAATATTGAATTCAACATCAAAGCTAAGACTCAAAATAAAGATAAGCAAAGCAAATGGAGTTAAAACAAAATTAGGTAACTTTGTAATGACCATTTGTATATCACTATATCATTCATTTTTCATTAACCATTGGTAAGCCAGCACCATGCCAACCAAGGCAGACAAAAGTGATAAATCACACAACTTGAATATACCACAAAGATTACAGGAGGAAGAAGTGAAAAGGGGCAGGAATGGAACACACAAGTTAAAAAGTTAATTTTCAATGCCTAAAAGGTTTGACAATCATTACAAGTTATGATACTACTGGAAGAATACTTGGAGTGAAATCGGCTAGTTCTAATCTCTCCCGATGAGATTACTCTGCATCCACAAATAGACCAATTTCTGCCCGTATTTGTTAAGGAGTTATACAGCCCTTTCAGGAAGCACTGGGAAGAACTTGAATCCTCACAGAGCAAGTCAGGAAATTTAAATTTTTAACTGCACTGCAAGTTGTTGTCCAGCTTACTTCTAATTAACATTGAGTGCTGTTAGGTGGACTGGTATTTATAATCAGTCAGCACTAAACAGATGTCTCTAATCAAGCATAACAAAATTTGCTTAATACACACTCTATATTTGGCTGTGGGTTATGGGAAAGTGACAGCCCGTATCTCACAATGGCATCTTTCTGGAAGAGATCTGATGCTTGCCGAGTCCCTTGGGTACTTGCCTTGCCAACCTGGTGTGGAAATCCGCTTTCCACAGTGTGGGCACTTGTCCTGAGGGAGAACTTCCACCTGTTGCTGCTCTCAATCTGGGGGTGAGACGTGATGACGTTCACAATTTACAATTACCATTTAGACTTCAGAAACAATTTCTAAATTGGTGGATGCTGCCAAAATGGAGGATACAGTCCGTGAAAGCAATTGCAGCACATTAGCAAAGATGGTAATTGGTAATCAGTTTAGTATTGTCATGTGATCAGATGCAGAAACAATCTCTGTTTTGCATGCTATCCATACAGATCATTCCAAAACACAGTGAATGCAATGAGAAAAGTGCAATGAGAAAACAGTGAGTGCAATGAGAAAACACAATGAGTGCAATGAGAAAACAGTGAGTGCAATGAGAAAACACAGTGAGTGCAATGAGAAATCACAGTGAGTGCAATGAGAAAAGATTGCAGAATGCAAAGTTACAGTTACAGAACAAGTGCAGTGCAGGTGAACAATAGATGCAAGAGCCACAGGGCAAAAAAGAGTTCATCTTACCACACAAGAGATCCATCCAAAGGTATTATAAAGATGGGATAAAAGCTGTTCTTGACACTGGTGGTACATCTTTTTGGGCTTTTATATTTTCTGCCCGATGGGAAGAGGGAAAAGAGAGCCCCCCCGGAGTGGGAAGATGCTTTCCTAAAGCTGTGGGAAGTCAACTGCGGGAGGTTGGTTCTCATGATGGACTGAGCTGTGTGCACATTGCTCTGCAAATTTCTTGCGGTCTTCGGCAAAGCAGTGACATAACGAAGCCTGTGCAAGCGTGTGTTTATTCGTTTGTTATGTGTTGTCGTATGACATGGGTGATCAAGGTCTTTCCATCACTATGATTGTCCTTGGCAAATTTTTCTACAGAAGCGGCTTGCCATTGCCTTCTTTTGGGCAGTGTCTTTACAAGACCGGTGACCCCAGCTATTATCAATACACTTCAGAGATTTTCTGCCTGGTGTCAGTGGTCGCATAACCAGGACTTGTGATATGCACCAGCTGCCCATACAACCATCCACCACCTTCTCCCGTGGCTTCACATGACCCTGATCAGATCGGGGTGGGGGGGGTGGGGGATAAGCAGGTGCTACTGCAGGCTAGTGGAGGGAAAGAGCACCTTACACCTCCTTTGGTAGAGATGTATCTCCACCCGCCACCCCACCAGTGTATGTAATAGGGCAAATAAAATATCCAACATATCCAGTATACAAGGGCTTGTGTGCTACCAATAGTCAAGTACTTGCCCAATATACCCAGTGTTGTTATCCACTGCCTGAACTGACTGATGGAGGACTGGAGGACTGGAGGACTGGTATCCCTCAGCCTACCCTCTGTAGAGCCAATGGACTTAAATTTGTGCACCTATTCCTGCTCCAGCTGTAATATAGAGGGATGATGTGTTTTCTCTTACATGGACACTCTAATTACTGATGGTAGTTGCTGCTCTGACTTAAAATTATATAAAAAACTGAACATTGTATATTTCAAACCGTGGACATTTTTTCAGCACTGATCAACAGTCTGCAGTATATCCTCCTGGCTTCCCAAACAAGAATATCGCTCCATACAGGAAGGC
This sequence comes from Mobula hypostoma, assembly GCF_963921235.1. NCBI lineage: Eukaryota > Metazoa > Chordata > Chondrichthyes > Myliobatiformes > Myliobatidae > Mobula > Mobula hypostoma. Next base: position 88,931,318 of record NC_086102.1, read on the forward strand.
GGAAGTTCCTAGGGCAAGGACAAAGTTCACTCTGCTAGTACTCTTGGGATTCATAAGATAGTTGACAGTGTGCTGTGGTCCCACAAGGGACATGGAATGAACAGGAAGATAGAAAACCAAAGACTTCCAGCCCTATTCAGCCAAGGATTTGCTGGTAATCCCTGTAGCCATTATTAATGGTTGAGATATGTATTATTCCATTTCTTGTGGTCCTTTCATTGTGGATATTTTTCATTACAGCAAGGTTTTTAACACAACAATTGTGCACATGACAGAGAAATTAAATAAGATACATTTAAACATGTATGTTGACTGTTGCAGGATTATTAGTAATCTGAATTCGAGGGTATTCAAAAGCAATGTCTACAACAACAACATTACATACATTGAGTTTTGTTACTGTTCTATTTCAGAGTCTTTTCAGCAGAAATGAAATAAGCTAATAATTCACCCAATAATAAAGCTTGTTCAATGACATGGCTTCAGTGCCTGAAGATTGCTTCCTCACATTCATTGGTTAGCTTTATGTTTATATTACATTTGACGTGATTGTTATTGTGGCTAAAGGATATTTTATGTTCTTCCCACTCTCTTCTTTGTCATTCAGCACGGAATTACATTTATCATGGTCTCTGCTAAGCCCATAGTGTTTTGATGCTAAATTATAACACTTGTGGGCATTCTAACTCCCGGACATTCCCAGCTCTCGCATGGTAGCTTCCTTTCGTACTGTTGCTTGTCCAGCCTTTTAGACAGTGAGATAAATCAATGAAAGAGCAAAATGCTCCCTGACTGGCTCCTTCACGCATTGTGGTCAGAAGATTCAGACTCAGACTGGGATAAGTTTATTGTCATTTACCGTACACCAAGGTACAATGAGCATGCCTGCAAGGAAACATCCCTCAGGGTTGTATATAGTGACAAATACCTATGTACTTTGAACTTTGAAGTTCGTTGTTTGCATGAAGCGCACAGAGTCAACAGTATAAGAGCAAATAATAAATACAGTGGTAAGTGCAAGACAGAATGGTGCAATGGAAAACTAGTGCACAGAGCATTGGTGAAGAGCAATCGACGAAAGTAGGGCAGCGTGGTGGCACGGTAGCATAGTGGTTAGCACAGTGCTTTACAATACAGGTGACCCGGGTTCAATTCCCATCACTGCCTGTGAGGCATTTGTACATTCTCCCCGTGACTGCGTGCGTTTCCTCTGGGTGCTCCGGTTTCCTCCCACAATCCAAAGACCTACCGGTTGGTAGGTTAATTGGTCATTATAAATTGTCCCGTGATTAGGTTAGGTTTAAATTAGGGGTTCCTGGGTGGTGAGGCTCAAAGGGCCGGAAGGGCCTATTTTACGCTGTATCTTGCATACAGCGTAAAATCTTGCATACGCTGTAACTGCTCCTTGCTTCAGTCTAAGATCCCCTCGTGTTTTAAGAAGGCAACGATAATCCCAGTGCTGAAGAAGAGCAAGGTGGCATGCCTGAATGACTATTGACCTGTGGCTCTGACATCAATTGCTATGAAGTGCTTCGAGCGATTGCTTATGGCACACATCAACCACAGCCTACCGGTCAACCTCAACGCTTTGTAATTCGCCTACCAGAGCAACAAGTCAACGGCAGATGCCATCTCTCTGGCCCTACATTCCTCCTTGGAACACGTGGAGAATAAAGACGCATACGTAAGGCTCCTTTTCATTGACTACAGCTCTGCCTTTAATACCATCATTCCAAATAAACTGATTCCTAAGCTCCGGAACCTGGGCCTTAGCACTCAGGTCTGCAGCTGGATCTTCAACTTCCTCACAGACAGGATGCAGGCCGTAAAAATAGGGACAAGCTCTCCTCTACAATCACTCTGAGCACCAGTGCCCCACAAGGCTGTGTAGTCAGCCCCCTGCTGTACTCACTGTACACCCATGATTGTGTAGCCAAGTTTCCATCAAACTCAATATATAAGTTTGCTGATGACACAACAGTTGTAGGCCGTATCTCGGGTAATGATGAGTTTGAGTACAGAGAGGAAATTAAGAACCTGGTGGCATGGTGCGAAGACAATAACCTAGCCCTCACGTCAACAAGACGAAGGAATTGGTTGTTGGCTTCAGAAGGAAGCAGCAGACCACACGACCCAATTTACATCGGTGGTGTGAAAGTGGAACAGGTCAAAAGCTTTAAGTTCCTCGGGGTGAATATCACAAATGACCTGACTTGGTCCAACCAAGCAGAGTCCACTGCCAAGAAGGCCCACCAGTGCCTTTACTTCCTGAGAAAACTAAAGAAATTTGGCCTGTCCCCTAAAACCCTCACTAATTTTTATAGATGCACCTTAGAAAGCATTCTTCTAGGGTGCATCACAACCTGGTATGGAAGTTGTCCTGTCCAAGAGTGAAAGAAGCTGCAGAAGATCGTGAACACAGCGCAGCACATCACACAAACCAATCTTCCGTCCTTGGACTCACTTTACACCGCACGCTGTTGGAGTAGTGCTGCCAGGATAATCAAGGACACGACCCACCCAGCCAACACACTTTTCGTCCCTCTTCCATCCGGGAGAAGGCTCGGGAGCTCGAAGAATCGTTCGGCCAGATTTGGGAACAGCTTCTTTCCATCTGTGATAAGACTGCTGAACGGATCGTGACCCAGATCTGGTCCGTACCCTCCAAATATCCGGACATGACTCTTGGTTTTTTTGCACTACCTTACTTTCCATTTTTCTATTTTCGATTTATAATTTAAATATTTAATATTTACTAATGTTTACTACTTTTAATATTTTTAATATTTAATATTTGTAATCCAGGGAGTGGGAAGCACAAAATCAAATATTGCTGTGATGATTGTACGTTCTAGTACCAATTGTTTGGCGACAATAAAGTATAAAGTATCTCAACAAATTAAAAAAAGGTTAAGCGTCCAAGCATTTCTAGGAAGGGGACGAGAAAAAGGTGATAGAAGTGGTAAAGAAGCTGCCTTAAGTCTGAATGTTTGGGTTTTTAGGCCCTTGTGTCTTCTCCTGGAATGTAGAAGAGAGAAAGGGGAATGGCCAAGGTGGCTGGCATCCTGCTAACCTTCCTGATGCAATGCAAAATAAAGATGGGCTGGATGGAGGGAAGTGACGAGCCTGTGATGGAATGGATCTTGGTTGATCGAATTACTTAATCCAATCGATTTACAGATAGATGGGATTCATTAGGATGCTTCCCGGTTTAGAGTATCTCACCGTAAGAAGAGACTGAATAGGCTGGGTTTGTTTTCCCGAAAGAAGAAGAAGCTGAGCCCACCTACCCAGAGGCATGCTGGTGGATGGGAATAGTTCAATGATTGAGTTTGTTTCATGCTAAGGGGTCTCAGTTGCTTCCTTTCCTGTGAGGTTCATTGCTCCTGCTAATAGAGTTGCAGTACTTCAAGCAGAATACCTGCAAAAATTGCACCGTTGAGCTAATCTCTAATCTTACGGTATAGCCTGCTACTTAAGAGCATCAACAGTTCCTGTAAATGGCCTGGGTCCCAAACTGCTGCAGCCCACAACATGGGCAACTTGTTGATGGTTTCACCATTAATTCTATCTTGAGGTCCAAGCATCTTCTGGATGGTTTAAGCAGGGTGAAAGCTGTTGTCACCACCTGAAATGCATTACAGTCTGATTCAGCACATCCCTTAAGCTGCCAGCCTTTTGCATTGATCAATGATCCCTCTGTCAGCCAACTCCCACACACTACTGGCCTACAAGACAAAATAAATCAAAGCACAGCCTGATTTCCATGTTCTGTGCCCTGCTCTCTGCATTAGTGGATGGATATCGTACCAAGAACACAGTGGAATCACTGACACATTTGCAAATTCACCCGCCTTTTGTGTCGGCTGGCTCCTGACAGAATAAGATGCTCACAGTTCCAATCTGTTCTGTGATGCACATTATCGAATAAAACGGGAAATCTCCAAGCAGCTTTGCTGGAGGAAAGAGTGTTCATCACAAAGGAACCAGTTCTGATCATAACCACACTAATCCAAGGTTTGAGAAGACGGCTAGCTTGTGTGGAAGATCTATATTGAGCCTTGGGGACCAAAGAGACACCAACTGATTGTAAAGCAAAAGAAAAAGAAACACTGGAAACAGGAAATGAAACAGAAAATACTGGGTATATTCAATAGGTCAACTGAAGCAAAGGCACCTTGAAACTTTATCAGATTCCCTGTAGACCCTGCCTGATCAGCTGGATATCCTCAGAATTTTACTTTTGAAAACAGCTAAATACATGTTTATTAAGAGAGATGAGTTCCGTCATGTGGCCTGTTTCCCAAACCCTCCGTGATATCCAGCAAACCTGCATCTATTCCCTCCTCACCAGATTGGGCAGCATCTAATGAACAAAGTGGATGGTTCAGGTTGAAGTCACTTCATCTGACCCTGTGGCTGAGTAGTTTATGCACTTATTGCAGATGAACAGCATCTAAAGTTTTTCCTTATTATCAACTGATGTGTCTTTGTTTCATAATGATTAGGTCCATTGGCTTTATTCCCTGGAGCATAGAAGAATGAGGGGAGATTTGATAGAGGTATATAAAATTATGATGGGTATAGGTAGAGTGAATGCAAGCAGGCTTTTTCCACTGAGGCAAGGGGAGAAAAAAACCAGAGGACATGGGTTAAGGGTGAGGGGGGAAAAGTTTAAAGGGAACATTAGAGGGAGCTTCTTCACACAGAGAGTGGTGGGAGTGTGGAATGAGCTGCCAGATGAAGTGGTAAATGCAGGTTCACTTTTAACATTTAAGAAAAACTTGGAGAGGTACATGGATGAGAGGTGTATGGAGGGATATGGTCCGTGTGCAGGTCAGTGGGACGAGGCAGAAAATGGTTCGGCACAGCCAAGAAGGGCCAAAAGGCCTGTTTCTGTGCTGTAGTTTCTATGGTTCTATGGCTTAAGCAGGACGCTATTACTGATGAATATTAGACACTGAAACCTGGGGCAACAAGCAATCTGCTGTTGAGCAGCCTTAGTGGGAGGAAAGGAACTATTGAGCTTTTGAGTGGAGAGCCAGCGTCAGCATCCTCTGTGTGGCTGTGGCATGGAACTTATGCTGGAAAGCTATGTTACAGTCTAACAAAACGCTGGTCAGGCTGCACCTGGAGCACAGTGTGCAGTTTTGGTCCCCACACTACAGGAAGGCGGTGACTTTTCTGGAGAGGGTGTGAGGAGGCTCAGCTGGATGTTGCCTGGATTGCAGCATTTTAGTCATACAGAAAGTCTGGATAAGGCTGGGTTCGTTTACAGTGGAGTGGAGGAGGCTGCGGGATGACCTGGTGGAGGTACACAAAACCATGAGGAGGATGGATAGGGTAGATATTCTGAAACATTATTCCCAGGGCGTGGGTGACAAAAGGGTAAAAGCTTAAAGTGGGAGATAGGAGGTTTGGAAGAGGTCTGTTGTGCGTTTTCTCACATAGAGAGTGGTTAGATCCTGGAGTGCATTGCCGGAAGAGATAGCAGAATTAGGAACTCCTGACAAATACATGAATTGGTGAGGGATAGAAGGGTACGTGAGTCTGGTGTAGCTAGGGCCAACAAGTGACACAGACATAGTGGGTTGAAAGCTCAGTTTCTGTGCTATACGACTCTGACTCTATGAACATGTAGTTGGAGAAAACAGTTAACAAGGAAAATGGTACATTGGTCCTCATTGGAAGAGGTTCAGAGAGCAGGAGTGAGGAAAAGTAACGACAATGAAACAAGACCTTGGAGAACTATGTCCAGTTTTGGTGTCCTTGGGCAGACTTGCCAGAGGGGTGGCACTAAATGTTCAGCAGACCAAGTCTTCCAATGACAGGACTGATGCATAAGAAGGTCAGATAGACCTGTCGTCCAATGACAGGACTGATGCATAAGAAAGTCAGATAGACGTGTTGTCCAATGACAGGACTGATGCATAAGGAGGTCAGTTAGACCTGTCGTCCAATGACAGGACTGATGCATGAGGAGGTCAGTTAGACCTGTCGTCCAATGACAGGACTGATGCATGAGGAGGTCAGATAGACCTGTCGTCCAATAACAGGACTGATGCATGAGGAGGTCAGTTAGACCTGCCGTCCAATGACAGGACTGATGCATGAGGAGGTCAGATAGACCTGTCATCATGAGAACAATGAGAAGAAACCTCACTCAGATGGATGCAGTTCTGTCAGGATGAATACAAGGAGGATGGTTCCTCTGGGCAGAATTCCAGAATGAGAGATTGTAGCCCCAGGATATGGTGTTGGCCAGAGTGAACAGGAATGGATGCCTCCATTTGAGAACTGTTTGATGAACTGAATCTTGCTCTGGGACAACTCTATCAAATCAATTGAACATGAACACTAGGCATTTCTACTATTGATCCGCTAAACCTGAGACCATTCTCAGATAAGAGGCTGTTTATTGTGTAAAATGACAGGTTTGCAGAAATAATCTCATCGTTGGGCCCAGTGTTGGGTGACCCAGTTTGACTGGTTTGAAACAGTCGGAGTTGAATGGAACAAAATAAGTCACCCAAGGCATGAAATTGAAGGCGAAGGCCATAGAATGATACTGCTTGTTGCCCTGGGTGACATCCAGTGACTTCATAGCTTGACCTGAGGAGGGAAAGTATAAAATCAGAGGATTTTGGGAGTTCAGGCAGTGACATCTTTCCGGAGACCAGCCATCGCAGGTGTGGAGGACCCTACGTCAGACACGTGGAGCTCACATCGGGACCACAAGGAAAACTCTTTTTCCCAGGTGCTACCTTTTCTTGTCTTTGACTGTTCATGGAGGGTCAGGGAAACCTAGTGGGTGTGCACACAGGTATTCAGTTGTGTGATTTCACGTGCTTGTGAAATGAGTCAATGAAGGCCCTTGTCCATGAATACAGATTCTCTCAGTGCTTAACTGATCATTATCACCAAGGAGTAATCCTTGTAAGACATTTAGGGCAGAATTTGGTTCTTGTACCAACCGGCATTGCCTTAATCATTACTAAGTAGCAACACTACGATCAGTTAGACCACTGGGCAGTACTAGGGGCTTTTCTCCATTCTAATCTGTGTCTTTCTATATTTTGTACTTTTTTCCTGTAAATATTGTATATCTGATGCAATTCTGTGAGGCTGCTGCAGCTAAGTTTTACATTGCACCATACATGCACTTGTGCGTATTACAACAACCTTGACTTTTAATTTGACTTTGCCAAGAGATCTTTTCCCCACTCTGAGGTGGTGAACTGTGGAATTCTCTACAACAGAAGGCAGAGGAAGCAAAGTCACTGAATGTACTTAAGAAGGAGATGGATGGCCAAGCATTGAGGGGGATGATGAGAGTAGGAACATGCATCAAGATAACTGGTAGTGAATGGTGGAAAAGGTTTCAGGCAGCACAAAGCCAATTCCTGCTCTTTAATATCTCAACCAAAGTAGATGCTTCACAAATTACTCCACTGGGCCCAATTTTAACCAAGCAGAAACAACTGAAGCAAAAAAAAAGTGGAATGTTGATATACAAATATTGAAATTGTTGCTTTTTAATTGTCACTTGATTTTCCAGTTATATTACTTATATTTAATATGCTCAAGTTCATATTGAAGCTATCTCTTCAAACCAGCCAGAATATACCTGCCTCATCCAATTATAAGATTCATATTAATTAACACAAATTGGCAGTTATACCCTTAATGGGGATTATGGTTTAAGGGGATTCAGTTCAATTAATCACATGACATGCTATTTGTGTGGTAATAAACATACTGGACCACAATCCTATTCAATTATCTACTTTAAACATTTCAAACGTAGCTTTCTATTATGTGTACATATAAAATTCATTACCCTGCTGTATTGAAAATGTTTCATGGAGATTTGTCATACATTTTTAATTTGCACAAATGATGTAGCTAAATAACTTATGATGATACTGAAACTTGGATTCATGGGATGGGGAAAGAAAATTCTATCTCATAATCTCTTAGCGTAATCTCTGTGTACTGCTTGTCATCCATTTAAATGATACATGGTTGAGTCATCCAATTCCAGAAGATTATTTGGAGTGGCTCAGTAGTAATGCTGTCTCAGAGGCCTGGGTTCATTCCTGACCCTCAGTGTTGTATGTGTGCACATTTCCCCTCTGACCATATGGTTTTCTCCTGGGACCTCCCTTTCCTCCCAGATCTCAAATATGTGGGTGGTTTCATTGCCCTACACGTAGGTGAGTGGTAGAATTTGAGGAGGGGCATTGATGGAGATGTAGGGAAAATGCAATGGAATTAATGTAGGATTCATGTAAAAAGGCACTTGATGTCTGATGTAGACTTGTTGGGTCTTTATTTCTGTGAGTATCTCTCTGTGACTTCATGATAGAAGTATTTGATGGGCTGCTGAGACAAACAACAGAGATGTCAGCCTGTGAACTACATTCCCTGTCTTTTGCTCCTACCTATCAGCCTTGTCACATTTCCCAACATGAGATAATTCCTTAAATATGCAAGTCTGGTGCAGCTCTGGGTTCGGCCTGTGGCTTAATCTAGGGGAAGGCAGCCCTCGGCCTGGCCAAACCTAAGAAATCTCGTTTGGGTGGATGTGATTAAATGATTGAGCTTTATAATTCTTAATTTGACTATATGGTTAGTAAAGAAACAAAAAAGAAAAGTGCCCATTCTCATGAAACAGTCTAATGCGTGACGTTGGAGCTCACTGTTCAGTCCACTGGTTCCCCATCGACCTCCTCCGAGTGTAGCTGACCTCAGACCCTCGCTCCAAGTCCGCTCCGTCTGGCGGTCTATCAACTCTCTCCATTCGTGTCTTCTCTCCTCAGCTCTCCCCGGCAAAAGACCACAGAATCCTTGCTCCCACACCCACAAGAAAGAACAACACCCCTCTCACTGGATAGCCCACATTCCAAAGCCCCATTATCTTGTTGCTGCAGAGAGCCCATTTCATTAGCAGTGAAACCTTACAGTGTGTTACACTGGTAATAAATCTTTCAGTCCAGAATGGTGGTGAAAAACCAGCCAATTCGTCAGTCGGGTCAGAAGTCTCCATGACTTTGTTATTGGTGTTGGTATACCTAGATAGAGTGAAAAACTTTTTGTTTGCAAGCCATCCAGACGGACCATGCATAATTATGTTTAGGTGGTGTAAAGAAAAACAGTTACATCACAGAGAAAGTGCAGTCATCACCATCATTATCATGTGCCATGTCATATGACATCATCATTATGTGTCGTGTCATATGACATCATTATGTGCCGTCATATGACATCATTATTATGTCATGTTGTTTGACATCATCATCGTCATATGAAATGATATAGGCGATCATAGTCACGACCATGACTGTCCTTGGCAAATGTTTCTACTGAAGTGGTTTGCCATTGCCTTCTTCTAAGCAGTGTCTTTACAAGATGGGTGACCCCAGCCATTATCAATACTCTTCAGAGATTGTCTGCCTGGTGTCAGTGGTCACATAACCAGGACTTAGTGTTATGTACCAGTTGCTCATATGACATCAGTGGCCCTGATCACGAGGTTGGGCTAAGCAGGTGCCTAAGACTTTTGCAAAATTTTATGTATTGCACTGCACTGCTACAAGAAAATCAAATTTCGTGACGTATGTGAGTGATTCTGTTCTGGGTCTGTATTGTGGACTGAGAGTGGGGAGGGTGCAGCGAGAGGGGAATCATGCTTGGGAAGAAGGAGAAGGGAGAGGGGAGGGAGCAGGATCAATAAGCCAGTTGTTTAGAATCAAATGTGCCTGTCTGGTGTCTCAGGGCTGGCTGAGTCTGGACCCCCGCCAACCCTCACCCCTGGCAGTCGTACGCTGCCTGTCCTACACTTCTGCAACGCTCCACCCTCGCCATTCCCAACATCCTTTGCTGCCGTCACATATACAAACTCGCTCTCCGCTCCACATTGACGGATAGAGTACTGAGTGAAGTCTTAAACTCCCTAGCTGCTAAATGCGTACAAGTGCAGTTGTATATACACACACACTTACGGTAATTTGTAGTTTTTCCATTATTATGTATTGCTGCCGCAAAACAACAAATTTCACGACATGTACCAGTGATATTAAGCCTGATTGTAGATTCCTTTTCCCAAGGTGAGGGAGTAAAAGTAAAGGGTATAGTTCACCCTTTTCCCGGGGTGAGGGAGTAAAAGTAAAGGATATAGTTTTAAGGTGAGTGGTGAATGATTGAAAAGGAATTTGAGTGAGAAGTTTTTACACACAGAAGGTGAAGGGTGTATGGAACAAGCTGCTGGAAGAAACTGAAAAGCTGCTGTTATTTATTAATACTAATAACCTACCCACTGTACAGCCAATAATTCCGCTTAGTTATTCATGATCCTATGGAGGGTACAGTGTTTACTGCTGCTTGAAGGTCATAAAATAATGTGTGAAGGAGTCGGAGAGCAGGGATCAGTGTCGATCTGGGGCTGGAGAATCTGCTGCATTTAACCAGGGAGAGGCTTGCATTTGCGAACCAAGGGAAATCCCTCATCTACAGTCTGCCTCTTGTACCACCATGGACTCATTACTAATCATGTTTTGGTGCTGTTGTTTTATCTTGCACTGTCTTTTTCTCCTCTCCCCTGTATAATTTATGTTCTGTGTTGTCTGCACCTGCGACGAGCAAGTTTCTCATTGTGGCTGTACCTCACCAATAAACTCAACTTGACTTGCCTTAGATCACAGGTGGAGAGAGACTCATTGTCATTGGGGTCAGTGTTGTCACAGCACTGCAGAATGTTGTGCTCAGATGTGGCTGAAGCATTATTTAATTTCCCTGTTCAACACCCTGCCCTTTCCTTATTACGATAGGATGATGAACACACACTAGGCCCAGGAACCTCATCTCATTAGCTCTAGCCACTAATACAATCCAAAACCCTTGGAAATACAGTCAGCACTGTTAAGTAAAACGTGCACCAGACATTCTGCACTCTGAAGTCGAGACATAGTAATTACTGACGTGGCAGTGTTGATCAAGGGGTAGATATTCAGCAGAACACTGATGTGGGCAGTGGGGGAGGGGGTGTTGTGAACATCTCTCCCAAAGGCAAATGGAGATTCAGTTTGAGGTTACAAGGAAATGGAAAAGGGAGTATGCCGCTCAGGCCCCTAAGCTGCCTCACCATTGATGGTTGATGCTGGCCTCAACTCATCTTCTGAGCCAGCTTTCGACCTTCTAAATATTTAACTGTCTCCACCTGAAGCATATCCACTGATCTACCCTCCACCGCTCCCAGATAACTCGAGAGGTTTGCTGGATTGGACTCTGAACATGCACCATAGGACACAGGAGGACAGCACAGGCCCCTTGGCCCGTGATGTTGTGTCGATGTTTTAACCTACACTAATCTAACCCTTCCCTCCTACACAGCCCTGCACTTTTCTGTTACCTATGTGCCTATCTAAGAGTTTCTTAAATGCCCCTACCACCATCCCTGGCAGGGTGTTCCACACACCCACCACTCTCTGTGTGAAAACCAATCTCTGACAGCCCTCCTATATTTTCCTCAAACCATCTTAAAATTATGTCCCCTCGTATTAGCTACTTCCGCCTGGGAAAAAGCCTCTGGCTGTCCACTCGATCTGTGCCTCTTATCATCTTGTACACTTCTATCACCTCTGAGAAAAGAAGTTTCCTTGCACTTCAGTTTTAAATGACCAGGCCCTTCTTTTGTAGCTATATCTCCTCGTTTGTGACTCTCCCTGCCAGTGAGGTCTTCACAACCGTCAAGCCCCATTACGACTGATATGCTTGAATAAGGTCACCCTTCCATCTTCTAAACTCCAAGGAAAGCAGATCCAGACTATCGAACCTCCCATAATGCAACACTTCCTTTCTTACCAGTTTGCTGCTTGAGCCCAAGTCTCCAAAGCAGGGCTTAAAACTAAACCACCCGACTTAGCCCACATAGGTCTAACCAGGATCATCACTGATCCTGACCTCACTGTCTGCACTGTGCATATTTGGAATAGTAAAGTTTAAAATAACAAGCCTATCTTTTTAAATTTGCCTTTCGGGATGTGCTAGTAAAATACATTATCCTCTGGCAAGGCTAAGGTTAGAAGGAGATCCCTTCCTCTCCTGTATAACTGGCTGTCAGCTAATGCTGTGTTAATTACCATCAGCAAAGAATATGTGCGTGTGAGGTTTTGGCGAGGAACGATACTAAAAATTACAAAAGAATATATCCTGCCATATATCATCACCTCCTGTATGGACAATGAAGTTTGGGCCCAGGAAAACCTCATTACAAAGCACGTACAATAGGCTCAGCTATATAACTAAGTGGAAATTAAATATGTACTTTGAAGGCTTGCTCCAATGACTGCCCCTGGACTAAAAGCAGTGTGTTACTGTTAAACGCTTTTCAATACATTCAATACAGAGGCCAGCAAGTATTAGACTGTTTGTTATTTCAGTAAGTACTCTCAGACTGTTGTAAAACAATTAGAAAAGATTCTAATCAAATCATCAAATGCCAGTTACAGGCTCCTCATTTTTTCTAAGGCCTTTGTTTAAGTATACAACTGATTATTTTAAACAAAATAAAACTTTGCATTGTGTCACAAGGGCTGTAGATGGATGAGAGAGGTCGAGAGCAGTACACGGTGAGGGCACTGTACGAAGTCCTCTACTCACTCCCGTGGAGAGGATGGAGATGTCCTTCTTAAGCATCGTGGCTTGGTGATGTTGTGGAGTCTCAGAGCACAGAAACAACTTGACCATGCCTAACAAGATGTCTATCTAAATGAGTCCCATTTCCCTGTGTACGGCCCCACCCCTCTAACCCTTCCCTATCCAGGTACTTCTCCAAATGTCTGTTCAATGTTGTTACAGTACCTGTCTCAATCACTGCCTCTGGCAGCTCATTCTGTGATGAGAGACCTGGGCCGGGATGCTGAAGTTCTGGAGCATCTGAGACTAGAATCGAGACATGATTTCGAGACTGAGACAAGAACAGAATTTTTGACCAGATGCTAGACGAGAACCTGGCAAAAATTAGATGAGAATCCAAACGAGACAGAAATCCTAAACGCAATGGCAGACTGAACCAACATTGAGCACCCAACCTGAACTCCTTAAATATCTAAATCCTGGTGCCAAAACATGGCCACCAACTGGTGGAGCGGGCCAGTATCTTTAAAGGGACTGCGCTAGCTATCCATACTCTGTAGAATGAGAGCACCTGAAGCCCGGAGGCTGGTGTGGTCGGGTGCGTACCGTAACACATTCCTTATCGGAAGCTCAAGGACCTCAGCAGCATGTCAGGCAGCATCCATGGAGGGAAATGGACAGCACAGATGTTTTGGGTCCAGACCCTTCATCCGGACTGAGACAAGGGTCTTGGTCTGAAACGTCCACTGCCCATTTCTCTCCATTGCTGTTGCCTGATCTGCTGAGTTCCTCCATCATCTTTGTGTTGTCATCTACAATACTATGTGACAGAGTCCTTTCCAATGTTCATGTATCAAACGTATAAAAGGAGATTAATATGACCAGGAGATGGTATTGTTTCTAACATTGAGTACATCAGTTACTTTATGTTAACTTGAATATTTCAAAGCATCTTTAAATTGATAGAGAAAATATCTGGGATTAAATTGCTGCTGTACAGGGAACCTCACTGTCAGCACATTGGGCTCCAGATTACCTGTCGGATCATGTATCCAACATCGACCCCTAAGCAGCTCAGGAGATCCTGACATTTTGAAAGATACTGTGTAAATGCAATTCCTCAATCATTAAGACAGTAATGAAGGAGACCGTGGGTGGTTAATGAAGAGAGTATGTGTGCAGAGATCATTTAAAAAATTAAACATTTTTATGCAAAGCGAATTTGGGAATGGTGACAGCTTTCTGTCATAGCAACAGCTCTGTCTCCTTTTACACTCATCTACATACTCCTCATGGTTCCACCATTGTCTCCAAACCAGCTCCCCTTCAGATGTGTTAATCAGCGCAGCATGTACCATTTTCTTCAGTCTTCCCCACAGAACCGCTATTATGTGGAAGGAAAACCGATTCCTTATCGCAGCCTTTTCTTCAGGCTCGTTATCTTTGTCCTCTGCTGACACACTAACAGTCCTCTCTGGCTGGCTGGAATCTGCATTTCACATTCCTCTGGGCATTTTCAAAACTTCAATCCTGTCCTCCCCTAATCCCCCTTTCTCTGCCTCAGGGGCTGCACGCAACAACCAGACCCAAAAGATGTGTAGGCTGATCTTTTTAACAGCATTCATCCTCGTGCTCTCTCGAAGACAGAGGCAATTATTAGCAATTATTGCTGCGCAGGGCTGAGGTCATAAGGATTATGACCCCTTTTGTCATAGAATCACAGGGTAACACAGGGAAACAAGTTCTTTGGCTCACCGAGTCCACCCGCACTGACCATCAGCCAACTAATTTTACACTAATCCACCTGTACCCGCATCCCATCAATTCCTTCCAGATTCTGCCATTCACCTACACTCTAGAAGAAAGTTATAGAGGACAGTTAACCCATCAACCTGTAAATTATTCTCTTTCATGCTCACTAATGCTCCTTTGATGCTTTTTGGTCATTTACCTACGCTAGGAAGTAGTTTACAGTGGCCAAATTAACCCACAACGAGATACGATAGAGGAGCAGAATTAGGCCATTTTAGCTCATCCTGCCTGTTCGTCCATTCAATCACGGTTGTTTTTTCTTCATCCTCTTTCTCCTGTCTTCACCCCGTGACCCTCAGCTCCTTACGAGTCAATAACCATCAGTCTTTGCTGGGCAAGGAGGCAGTAGAGTGGGAATAAAGACGGAATTTTTTGGCTAGCTGGAGGTATTCCGCAGGGGTCAAAGTTGGAACCATTTCTTTGCACATTATATGTTAATGATTAGCACGACAGAATTGACGGTTTTGTGGCCAAGTTGGCAGATGATACAAGGAAGGGTGGAAGGGGATGTAGTGTTGACGATGTACGCAGACAGATTAGGAGATTGGGGAAAGAAGCGGCAGATGGAATACAGTGTCAGGAAGTGTATGGCCATGCACTTTGGTAGAAGGAATAAAGTACAGACTATTTTCTAAATAGGAAGCAAATTCAGAAATCAGACATGCAAATGGACTTGCGAGTCCTTGTGCAAGATTCCCTAAAGGTTCAACTTGCAGCTTGAGTTGATGGCAAGGAAGCCAAGTGCAATGATAACACTGGTTTTGAGAGGACGAGAATATAAGAGCAAGGATGCAATGTTAGGTATAAGGCATTGGTCAGACTGCACCTGGTGTTTTCCAGGCAGTTTTGGGCCCCTTATCTAAGAAAAGATGTGAGCCATTGGAATGGGTCCAGAGGAGGTTCATGAGAAGGATCCCAGGAAAGAAAGGGTTGGCGTATGAAGAGCTCTGGGACTACACTCACCGGAGTTCAGAGGAATGAGGGAGGATCTCATTGAAAGTTATCGAATGACGGAAGACCTAGAGTGCGTGTGCAGAGGATGTTTCTTATAAAGGGCATTCTACGACCTGAGGGCACAGCTTCAGAGCAGAAGGACGTCCCTTTAGAACAGAGATGAGGAGGAATTTCTTCAGCTGGAACATGGTGAATCTGTGCAATTCTTTGTTGTGGAGGCCAAGTCATTGGAAATATTTAAAGTGGATGTGATAGGTTCTTGATTAGAAAGGACATCCAAAGGTTTCGGGGAGAAGGCAGAAGAATGTAGTTGAGGGGTGTAATAAATCAGCTCTGATGGAATGGTGGAGGAGGCTCGATGGGCCAAATGGCCTAATTTTGTCTTATAGTTTTATGGTCTGATCTCTACCTTAAATAAACCCAATGACTTCACCTCCATAGCCCTCTATGGCAACGAATTCCACAGTTTCACCATCTGGCTGAATTAAAACCTCCTTACCTTGGTTTTATAGTGACGTCTCTTTATTCTGAGATTGTGCTGTCAGATCCAAGACTCTCCCACTAATGGAAACACCCTCCCTTCATCCACTCTATTCAGGATGTTCAGCATTTGATGGGTTTCAAAGAGATATCTGCTCGTCCTCGTACACAATACAGACAGTGAGCCATCAAACATGCCTCAAACATTAAGCCTTTCATTCCCTGATCATTCTTGTGAACTTGTTCTGAAAAGGATCCAGCGCCAGCACATCTTTAATCAGATTCGGAACTCAAAATTCTCTAAATGTGGTCTGACTATTGTAGTCAATGGATTATAAGGCCTCAGGCTACATGCTTGCTTTTACATTCTAGTCCTCTTGAAATAAACAGCACGTCTTTGGGGTGTGAGAGAAGACCCATGACGTGCAAACTCCACATAGACAGCACTCAAGGTCACCGGAGTTGCAAAGCGGTGGCTCAACCAGCTGTGTCAGTGTGCTGCACAATATTTGCTAAAATTCCTTTTGGCTTAATGCACTTCGGGCTTGGAAATAATTTGGACTGGTGGGTGAAAGAATAATGCAGTATATCACGTAGTTCTTTCCCCAACACTGCTCATGTTTCCTGCTTTTTTACTCTCTGGACCTCCTCTGTAATCATTGCAACCTTCCCATTTGATCAACCATGTGAGGACAGAAGTTCTTCCTGGCGAGTGCTTGGTGGTGAGGTGTTTCACTGCCCCTCGCTGTCCACCAGTGCAAACCATGTAGGCTGGGTAGACTTCTCTCATGTCCACTTACACTTACAGCCAACAGGCATCTACTTAAACCACAAAGTGCTCACTTTGGAATTCTGCACATCCTATCCCAGGGATCTGTTCATTAATTCAACATACTGAGCTCATGTCAGTATATGCAAGCAGTCATCAGATTAGTAAGGTGGAGACCACATAAATCAACATACATTGACATAAACTCCCCTCTACTGAGATGATAATGGCCAATAATTCTGTCTTCAGTGATACTTGGTCTGATATGTCTGAATCAACGTTGAAGTTGAGTTATTGTCATATCCACAAGTACGTACAATATATGAGCAGGTGCTATGTAAAGCCACTTGCAGCAGCATCAGATAAACTGCACTCACAAGGGGAACATAAATATAGATTTTTCAAGAAAATAAATAATTAAAATATTGTACACCAAAGTTATCAATGTGCTCGTATATTAACTAGCTAACAGATAAGCTCTGTGTGGATGAAATATCATATCTTATAGCAAAGCTGGTCGAAAATAAACATTGTTAGATTCACTGAATGGAGGCAAACGATGGAAAGTTGCCATCTAGGAGGCCTGGTTTCTGGGATGTAACAACCACGAAGTTAATCCATTTCAGCTGTATTACAGTACAGAATTATTTTGTTTGGATGCCAAGATACTCTTGATTCCAGGGTGAGCTTAATGCTAGAGGTGCTGAGAGAATATTTCATCTCAAGAACAAAGGACAATAGCTTCAGAATACATGGACATAGTTTCAGAATACATGGTTGCCCATTCAAGAAAACCAATTGCCCCATCATTTCCCCAGCAACGGTAACTTGGAGGCAGAGCATGTGTTATCATAATCGCTGAGTCTAAATCATGCAGCTCCTTCTGCAACAGGGGGACTGCAGTGTTTTAAAATGGTAGGAATCAAGAGCAGTTAGTGATGGGAAATAAATTTAGGTCTTGCCAACGATGGCCAGATGCTAAAAATAAAAACCTTTACGTGTTTCCCATTCAGCATCACTCTGTCAGAAAAAAAAGAAGAAAACCAACCAGTAGGACTATGAGGGGACTGACCTCCACTACCAGCTTCCCCTATTCCAATTACAAACAGCCAGACCTACACGTAATCACTGCACAGCAGGTAGGTGCTCTTATTCTAGGCATTAGATACGATGTTCACCTATTGTTTGGCAACAGAGAGACCTAGTCACAATTATTTGTTGATACAACAGGGAGAGTCAATCGAGGAGAGCCTGTTGAAGTAATGTACTGTATTTTCATGTAATGTATTTTCAAAAGATATTTGGCAAGGTGCTATGTTAGAGTCTGGTGCTCATATTAAAATCTCATGGTATTGGAAGCAGTGTGTCAGTGTGGATTGAAAACCAGTTTTCACATAGAAAACAAAACGTCTTTGAGGGTCTTTTTCAGATTGGGTAGATTTTGTCATGTGACATACTGTACTCTCTCAAATCACAAAGGGCACCTTCCCCTCCAGGGACTCAGTCTACACGTCCCACTGCCTCAGTAAAGCAGGCAGCATAATGGTGTACTGGAGGGTTTGTTTCTGTGCTGTATAACTCTCTGAGTTGACAATGGGGTTACTGCACCACAATGAAAGGGATGCCACAACAGTAGAGCAATTAGCTTAATGCTATTATGGTGTCAGCCACCAGGATTCAACGCTGTTGTTGTCTGTAAGAAGACTGCACATTGGTGCAGTGCAGAGCAGTGGCATCCACACCAGACTAGAGGTGACTGGTCCCTGGTTCGAAACCGGCCGGCCCCTTGCACGCTTTCCATCCATGCTGGGTTGAGTGTTGAGCTATCAATCCAGCCTCATAAAAAAAAGACAAAAAAACCCTAAAGAAATGGCAGGATGCTGCCCAATGTGCCACAAGGTGCGGAAAGAAACAACAACGTTCTCCCCATGACCGTGTGGCTTTCCTCTGGGTGCTTTCATTTCTTTATCTATCTATCTGTATGTCTGCCTATCTATCTATCCATCTAACCATTTGTCTATCTATTTATTTATTTAGTTAGTTAGTGGTACAGTATGTTAACAGGCCCTTACAGTGATGGGAACCTTCCCACATTCCAAAGATGTACAGACTAGTAGGTTAATTGGTCACATAGGTGATGTGGACTCATTGGGCAGGAATGGCCTGTTATCACTAAATAAAAAAAAGACCCCAGATAACCCACATACAACAACAACTTCTCACTCTGTGTCAGCAAGACAAAGGAGCTGATTATTGACTTCAGGAGAGGGAAACCAGAGGTTCATGAGCCAGTCCTCACTGGCTGATCAGAGACGAAGAGGGTCAGCAACGTTAAATTCCTCAGCGTCATTATTTCGGCAAGCCTGTCCTGGGCTCAGCATGTGAATGCAATTACGAAGAAAGCACAAAGATGTCTCTTCTTCCTTGGGAGTTTGCGACAATTCAGCATGATATCTACAACTTTGAAAAACTTTAGTGGAGAGTACATTGACTGGCTGCATCACAGCCTGGTATAGTAACACCAATGCCCTCGAATGGAAAATCCTACAAAAAGTAGTGGATACAGCCCAGCTCTCAGTATCTACCTCATCATGACCCTTGCACATTATGATCCACATGCAGTGTACCTCTCTGTAACTGTAACACTCTATTCTGCATTCTGTCATTGTTGTTCCCTTGTCCAATGGTTTAATGGTTCCAAGCAAAGCTCCCATGAAAGACCATGATCTGCAGTACAACAAAAACTAATCGTTCACTCTGACAATCCGACATACCACAGGCTCTCTCCTTCTTTACCTCAATGTACAGTATTGTTGTAATTTTATGTATTGCACTGTACTGCTGCCACAAACAAAAACAAATTTCATAACGTATGTGAGTGATGATAAACCTGATTCTGATATGGGTCTGTGTTGTGGACTGAGAGTGGGAAGGGGGCAGGAGGCTGGAATCACGGTTGGAAAAAGGGGAAGGAAGAGGGGAGGGAGTGGGAAGCACCAGAGAGACATTCTGTAAAGGTCAATAAACCAATTGTTTAGAATCAAATGGCCTTGCCTGAAGTCTCAGGGATAGGTGTGTTTGCATCTGTACCACTCCTTCCCTTGTTACTCCTTCTCTGCCTCCTGTCCCACACCCACCCCCATGGCACTCCACCCTCACCATTTCCAAAATCCTTTTCTCCCGACAGATTTACAAACGTGCTCTCCGCTGCACGTTGACAAATACAGTACTGTGCAAAAGTCTTAGTTACTCTGGCTAAATATATGTGCCTGAGACTTTTGCCCAGTACTGTATAGGGTGAAAAGATTTGTATGGATAGTATACAAAACAAAGCTTTTTCACTCTACCTCGTTACACGTGACAATAATGAACCAATTGCCGATTTCCCAATTGTAACTAATGGCACACGTTGATAATCTGTTCTGTGACCCCATGACTTGTCATTTACGGCAATGGCCTGAAGGAGTGTGCAAAATGCAGCACAGTAGAAGAGCTGACCACACCACAGCAGACCATCTAGGGTAGACCAGCCATGACCATACTGAATGGTGGGACAGGCTTTAGGAGCTATCAAAAGACCAGGTAATGATAGTGATCTAGAAGATTATAAGGCTAGCAGGAAGGAGTTTAAGAATAAAATTAGGAGAGCCGGAAGGAACCATGAGAAGGTTTTGGTGGACAGGATTAAAGAAAACCCCAAGGCATTCTAAAAGTATGTGAAGAGCACGAGGATAAGGCGTGAGAGAATAGGACCAATCAAGTGTGACAGTGGAAAAGCGTGTATGGGACTGGAGGAGATAGCAGAGGTACATAGTGAGTACTTTGCACCAGTATTCACTACAGAAAAGGATTCTGGCAATTGTAGGGATGACTTACAGTGGAATAAAAAGCTTGAGCATAAGGAAGAGGGTGTGCTGGAGCTTTTGGAAAGCATCAAGTTGGATAAGTCACCAGGACTGGATGAGATATACCCCGGGCTACTGTGGGAAGCAAGAGAGGAGATTGCTGAGCCTCTGGTGATGAGCTTTGCATCATCAATGGGGACGGGAGAGGTTCCGGAGGATTGGAGGATTGCAGATGTTGTTCCCTTATTCAAGAAAGGGAGTAGAGATAGCCCAGGAAATTATAGACCAGTGGGTCTTACTTCAGTGGTTGGTAAGTTGATGGAGAAGATCCTTAAAGGCAGGATTTATGAACGTCTGGAGAGGCATAATATAATTAGGAATAGTCAGGATGGCTTTGTAAAAGGCAGGTTGTGCCTTACAAGCCTGATCAAATTTTTTGAGTATGTGACTAAACACATTGATGAAGGTAGAGCAGTAGATGTAGTGTATATGAATTTCAGCAAGGCATTTGATAAGGTACCCCATGCAAGGCTTATTGAGAAAGTAAGGAGGTATGGGATCCAAGGGGACATTGCTTTGTGAATCCAGAATTGACTTGCACACAGAAGGCAAGGTGGGGTTGTAGATGGGTCATATTCTGCACGGAGGTCGGTGACCAGTGGTGTGCCTCAGGGATCTGTTCTGGGACTCCTACTCTTCATGATTATTTTAAATTTGCTGATGACACAAAGTTTGGGAGTGTTGTGGATAGTGCGGAGGGCTGTCAGAGGTTACAATGGGACATTGATAGGATGCAAAACTGGGCTAAGAAGTGGCAGATGGAGTTCAACCCAAATAAGTGTGAGGTGGTTCATTTTGGTAGGTCAAATATGATGACAGAATATAGCATTAATGGTAAGACTCTTGGCAGTGTGGAGGACCAGAGGGATCTTGGGGTCCAAGTCCATAAGACACTCAAAACAGCAGCGCAGCTTGACTCTGTGGTTAAGAAGGCATATGGTGTATGCCTTCATCAACTGTGGGATTGAGTTCAAGAGCCAAGAGGTAATGCTGCAGTTATATAGGACCCTGGTCAAACTCCACTTGGAGTACTGTGCTCAGTTCTGGTCCCCTCACTACAGGAAGGATGTTGAAACTATAGAAATGGTGCAGAGGAGATTTACAAGGATGTGGTCTGGATTGGGGAGCATGTCTTATGAGAATAGGTTGAATGAACTCGGCCTTTTCTCCTTGAAATGACGGAGGATGAGAGGTGACCTGATAGAGGTGTATAAGATGATGAGAGGCATTGATAATGTGAATAGTCAGAGGCTTTTTCCCAGGGCTGAAATGGCTAGCACGAGAGGGCATAGTTTTAAGGTGTTTGGAAGTACATACAGAGGAGATGTCAGGGGTAAGTTTTTTACGCAGAGAGTGGAATGGGCTGCCGGCAACAGTGGTGGAGGCAGATATGATAGGGTCTTTTAAGAGACTCCTGGATAGGTACATGGAGCTTAGAAAAATAGAGGGTAAGCCTAGGTAATTTCTAAAGTAAGTACATATTTGGAACAGCTTTGTGGGCTGAAGGGCCTGTATTGTGCTGTAGGTTTTCTATGTTTCTATGTTTCTAACTTAGTGACGTACTTCTGTGACTCATCCTTGTGTTCTTATGTGGAAGAATGCATGACAGATATCAAGTACCACAATTGACCGACCGGTCTTATCTGCTGAGGCATTACCAACTATTTCATAGGGCATTGACGCATTTATGGTGTAGGGATAGAGACAGATGCCAAGAAAATCTGGCAATGCACACTACCAGTTCACAGCTCTTTCTCAAGTTACTGTATGGAAGGATTCCTTCACAGAAATTGCATTGGGAATTAAACCGCTTAACTTTGAATAAGCTCTAAGAAATGTTGTTTACTAAGTGACACATCACAAAACCTCGCTATGGGACCCTGTCTCCTTCCACCCAAAATACCTCACCTCCCCACCCTAGATGACAAGGAAGCAATTTACCTTAAACTGTTCTCGGCTCCTTGAATGTGGAAGTATGATTCATCATGAGGAGCGATGAGGATTTTGTGTCTGTGTGAGAGAGGGGGAGGGAAGGGGAGAGGGGGAGAGGGGGATGGAAGGGGAGGGGGGTGAGGGAGAGAGGGGGAGGGGGAGAGGGGGAGAGGGGGAGAGAGAGAGGGGGAAGAGGGAGAGAGGGGGATGGGGAAGAAGGGAAGAGGGGGAGAGAGAGGGAGAGATATCAAAGTCATATTGACCAAGTTCTGAAGGTATCTACTAGCAATGGCTGGTGGCACCCTCACCATCACTGGTTGGCGGGCTCTCTGAATCTTACTCAGATACACCCAATTTCTACACTGTACGGGTTTATCACCGAGAACCTGGACAACAAAAGATGCTGACAAGTAGAGAGTGCACCAAGCTGCTCTGCATCCAGCTGCCCTGACCTCCACGTTGCCAATTTGGTTTGGTTACATCAGCTCATTACCACTGTTTTTCTGCATTTATCAGCACCTTCCACTTCTGAGAAGTTGTGTAAATGATGACATAATGTCTTCTGGAACTTTTCCAGGGATGTTTAGAATATCTGTGACCGAATTCTCTGAACCACTTTTCATACACACAATTTCCCCCATTCGTTTGGAAGATCCTCTCTGTGTCTGGAGCTAAGGGAAAGAGTTAGCCAAGGAATATTTGGGTGCCACGGTAGTGTAGCGGTTAGCACCATGTTTTTACAGCTCGGGGCATTCAGTCCTGGCCTCCTCTGTCAGGAATGTCTGCTCATCCTCCCCGTGGAATGTGTGGGTTTTCTCTGGGTGCTCCGGTTTCTTCCCACAGTCCAAAGACGTACCGGGTAGATTGTAACTAGTCCAATGGTTAGGTTAGGATTAAATCAGGGTTGTCGAGGGTCGCCGACCAGTACGGCTGAAAGGGCTGGAAGGGCCTACAGTACTCGCACTGTATCTCTAAATGAGATAAATAAAGAATATATTCACATTCAAGTTCAGCCCTTTGTAACGCCCATTTGTCAACTGGATTCTGAGCTCATTGCCGCTCTCCTCCCTCTCTCACTCGTCTGTTACCCCTCCTCACCTGCATCCACCTATCAGTTTTCAGATCTTGCTTCCTCTTTATACTCACAATCTCCCCTCTGTTTTTCAGTCCAGATGAAGCATCTCAACCTGAAAAGCTGACTGTCCATTTCCCTCCACAGATGCTGCCTGACTCACTAAGTTCCTTCCAGTGCTTCCTCGTGTTGCTCCAGAGAGCTTGGAGAGTTTGTGTCTGGCCAGAGCCTGTGAGTGCTCTCTCTCTCCTCAGCTGTCTGAATGTTGTGACTGCAACCCAACTCATAAGGAGTGCATCGTCTAGTCTCCAGACCTTGCTATCTTTAACATTTGTGCCATGTTTGAAATTCGTAGCCAGCCCGACAATGGCTGTTTCAGAACACAGAATAGGCAGACACCAGCTGGGATCAATTTACACATTCCGGATGTTGGATGAGACTTCCTCACTTGGAAATGAATCAGAACCATTGTGTTACAAATAAATCTGCTTCTAGGAACAAGAATTGTTGACCAATAGAGAACTTGAGGCTTAACAGTAGTAGTGAGGTCGGAGATGGTATTAAACAGGAAATTAGAAATGTGTGCAATAAAGGAACAGCAGTTATAATGGGTGACTTCAATCTACATGTAGACTGGGTGAACCAAATTGGCAAAGGTGCTGAGGAAGAGGATTTCTTGGAATATATGCGGGATGGTTTTTTGAACCAACATGTCGAGGAACCAACTAGAGAGCAGGCTATTCTAGACTGGGTTTTGAGCAATGAGGAAGGGTTAATTAGCAATCTTGTCGTGAGAGGCCCCTTGGGTAAGAGTGACCATAATATGGTGGAATTCTTCATTAAGATGGAGAATGACATAGTTAATTCAGAACAAAGGTTCTGAACTTAAAGAGGGGTAACTTTGAAGGTATGAGATGTGAATTAGCTAAGATAGACTGGCAAATGACACTTAAAGGATTGACGGTGGATATGCAATGGCAAGCATTTAAAGGTTGCATGGATGAACTACAACAATTGTTCATCCCAGTTTGGCAAAAGAATAAATCAAGGAAGGTAGTGCACCCGTGGCTGACAAGAGAAATTAGGGATAGTATCAATTCCAAAGAAGAAGCATACAAATTAGCCAGAGAAAGTGGCTCACCTGAGGACTGGGAGAAATTCAGAGTTCAGCAGAGGAGGACCAAGGGCTTAATTAGGAAGGGGAAAAAAGATTATGAGAGAAAACTGGCAGGGAACATAAAAACTGACTGTAAAAGCTTTTATAGGTATGTAAAAAGGAAAAGACTGGTAAAGACAAATGTAGGTCCCCTACAGACAGAAACAGGTGAATTGATTATGGGGAGCAAGGACATGGCAGACCAATTGAATAATTACTTTGGTTCTGTCTTCACTAAGGAGGACATAAATAATCTTCCAGAAATTGTAGGGGACAGAGGGTCCAGTGAGATGGAGGAACTGAGCGAAATACATGTTAGTAGGGAAGTGGTGTTAGGTAAATTGAAGGGATTAAAGGCAGATAAATCCCCAGGGCCAGATGGTCTGCATCCCAGAGTGCTTAAGGAAGTAGCCCAAGAAATAGTGGATGCATTAATGATAATTTTTCAAAACTCGTTAGATTCTGGACTAGTTCCTGAGGATTGGAGAGTGGCTAATGTAACCCCTCTTTTTAAAAAAGGAGGGAGAGAGAAACCGGGGAATTATAGACCAGTTAGCCTAATGTCGGTGGTGGGGAAACTGCTGGAGTCAGTTATCAAAGATGTGATAACAGCACATTTGGAAAGCGGTGAAATCATCGGACAAAGTCAGCATGGATTTGTGAAAGGAAAATCATGTCTGACGAATCTCAGAGAATTTTTTGAGGATGTAACTAGTAGAGTGGATAGGGGAGAACCAGTGGATGTGGTATATTTGGATTTTCAAAAGGCTTTTGATAAGGTCCCACACAGGAGATTAGTGTGCAAACTTAAAGCACACGGTATTGGGGGTAAGGTATTGATGTGGATAGAGAATTGGTTAGCAGACAGGAAGCAAAGAGTGGGAATAAACGGGACCTTTTCAGAATGGAAGGCAGTGACTAGTGGGGTACCGTAAGGCTCAGTGCTGGGACCCCAGTTGTTTACAATATATATTAATGACTTGGATGAGAGAATTAAATGCAGCATCTCCAAGTTTGCGGATGACACGAAGCTGGGCGGCAGTGTTAGCAGTGAGGAGGATGCTAAGAGGATGCAGGGTGACTTGGATAGGTTGGGTGAGTGGGCAAATTCATGGCAGATGCAATTTAATGTGGATAAATGTGAAGTTATCCACTTTGGTGGCAAAAATAGGAAAACAGATTATTATCTGAATGGTGGCCGATTAGGAAAAGGGGAGGTGCAACGAGACCTGGGTGTCATTATACACCAGTCATTGAAAGTGGGAATGCAGGTACAGCAGGCGGTGAAAAAGGCGAATGGTATGCTGGCATTTATAGCGAGAGGATTCGAGTACAGGAGCAGGGAGGTACTACTGCAGTTGTACAAGGCCTTGGTGAGACCACACCTGGAGTATTGTGTGCAGTTTTGGTCCCCTAATCTGAGGAAAGACATCCTTGCCATAGAGGGAGTTCAAAGAAGGTTCACCAGATTGATTCCTGGGATGGCAGGACTTTCATATGAAGAAAGACTGGATGAACTAGGCTTGTACACATTGGAATTTAGAAGATTGAGGGGGGATCTGATTGAAACATATAAAATTCTAAAGGGATTGGACAGGCTAGATGCAGGAAGATTGTTCCCGATGTTGGGGAAGTCCAGAACGAGGGGTCACAGTTTGAGGATAAGGGGGAAGCCTTTTAGGACTGAGATTAGGAAAAACTTCTTCACACAGAGAGTGGTGAATCTGTGGAATTCTCTGCCACAGGAAACAGTTGAGGCCAGTTCATTGGCTATATTTAAGAGGGAGTTAGATATGACCCTTGTGGCTACGGGGATCAGGGGGCATGGAGGGAAGGCTGGTGCAGGGTTCTGAGTTGGAGGATCAGCCATGATCATACTGAATGACAGTGCAGGCTCGAAGGGCCGAATGGCCTACTCCTGCACCCATTTTCTATGTTTCTATGTTTCTATATGGGCCTTTCTGCAGCATTAGGAAAGAACAAGTTAATTAGTTTCAGCTCCTTACCAACAGGCAAGCAATGTATGATCAAAGATATTCATCCATTCCTTTTTTGAAGATCACAATTCAATTTATTTCTACCACGCTACCAGAATACATGTTCATTAGAGGAGACCCTTGTTCTGCTGGTAGAGCCATTGCCTCACAGCTACCAAGACCCAGATTCTATCTGGACCTCTGTATGGACTTTGAATGTTTTTGCTAGACCGCATTCGTTACCTCCGGGTACCCTGGTTTTCTCCCACATCCCAAAACCGTGCAGGTCGGTAAACGTGTAGGCTGCTGTAAATTGCCAGTAGTACACAGGTGAATGGTTGAAGAACTGAAGGAGCTGATGGGCGGGTGCAAGAGCTCCATAGAATAATACATCAGGAAAACAGGCTCTGTGGCACAGTTCATTCATACTGACTGAGCTGGTCGCATTCGCATACATGAGTCTAAACCTTTTCTGTCCAGCTACCTGTTTTAAATGTTGCCATTGTACCTGCCTCAACCACTTGCTCGAGCAGCTCATTCCATACACTCACTACTCTCTGTGTGAGGAGCTTGCCCCTCAGCTTCCTTTTTAGTCGTTCCTCTCTCACCTTAAAACCTATGCCTTCCAGCTTTTGATTCCAATTCCCTGAGGAAAAGAGCTTGTGTGCATTCCCCCTGTCTATTACCCTTATGATTTTCTATACCGCTATAAGCTCACTTCTCCGTTAACTATGCCACGCCTCTCCCTACAACTCAGGTCCTTGTGTATTGGCAACATTCCCATGAATCTTCTTTGCACTCTTTCCAGCAAGAGTTAGTGGGGAAATAGGTGGAGAGTGGGTCTGAGGGGACTGCCCTGTGAAGTAGCATGGGCTTGAGGACCAAACAGCCCCTGCCTGTATCAAAAACTGAAACATGGACAAATGGAATTAAATAAACACTATTCCCTTCACCTTTTCAGTGGTTCTCTAACCAATGAATTTATGGGTCTTTGGTAGTTTAGCCTTTTGACTGCTAATCTTTTTTTAGATCAGAACACAACAACTCTGTCCACCGTGTTAAGGTACTCTGTTTGATAAGCAACACACTACGATCAAAAGGGTGGTACTTTACAACTGATATTCTCTGTCCTGTGATTTATGCCGAGCTGTTTTCCTACAGAAGGGACAGGTTTAATGAATTCCTCCCCAAACCATTTCTACATAAGGTTTATTTATGCCAAATTACCACGCAGCAGAAGGAGCAGTCTCGTTAATCCTTTCCAAGCATCACGTGTCAGCTGCTGCTTCCCCTCCATCCCACCCCGACCCACCCAACTTCAGTCCCTGTCATTCTACAGGCTCCCCCCAGAAGAGAGCTGAGATGTGTGTGGGGATCATTAGCAAACACCACAGGGTAAACTACAGTATCTAAACCTTTCAAGCCAACACAGGGAGTGCACTCGGGAGCATTCTTTGATAGAAACACTGCATAATTAAACACAATGCCATACATCTTATATGAAGGCATTCCATGATATGTTCAGCCAATTATTTCAGTTGCTTCACGTTAATAATTCACAGCAAAGATTTACATCTCTGCTTGGCCATGTGGCCAGACTTCACTGCACTAAGTGTTTTGATTTTTTTGGGTCACACTGTAGATCTGAACATTTCTTACATGCGACAGTAAAGAGCCTGTGCAGTGGGAAGCTGCAGTTTATAATCCTCAGAGGTCCATAGGCAACCTTGTGAGCCCTTTTAATTAGCAAGTGAAGCTCAGGCTCAAGTTTATTATTGTTAAAAGGCAAACATACACAGGGTATAAAAGCTTTGAAAATTAGATGTTGCAGCAGCAGCACTGTACATTAGAAGGAGAGGACAAAAATAAGTTAACATAAATTTAAATAACCATAAATTATTACATACACAATGAACTGAACATAATGGCATTAGAGCAAGTTAAGAGGGAGGAAAAGAAATATATTACGAGCTTGTGTTGGGGTTATTCAGATTGATGCAAAAACCTGTTGGCAGTGGGAAAGAAGCTATTTTCAAACCTGGAGATGTCAGTCTTCAGACCTCTGTACCTCCTGCTTGATGGCAGCATTGAGGAGAGGGCACAGCCAGATGATGGGGTCCTTAGTGATGGACACACCTTCCTGATCATCAACTCCTCTAGGTATCCTTGATGGTGATGAAGACCTGTAGTCCTGATGGAACTGGCTGAGGCCACTCTCCTGTGCATTGGATCTTCTGCACCAGCCGGCTGGAAAGCTTTCCACTATGCATCTGGAGAAGCTTTTCAAATGTTTCAATGACACATCGAATCTCCTTAAGCTTCTAATAGAGTAAAGGTGCTAGTGTGCCCTCTTCATGGATTGTAAGTAAAGACCAGCATGCTGCCTTGAAAAGGTTCGCTAGAGAATTCAACTATTTAATATGATTATAATAACATCAGTAGAAACATCAAAATTATCGTATGAATGCTTTGAATAATGCTTTTAAACTAATTCAATGGTTCATCTTTGGGCATTGAGCTGCAATTTCAAGATCTCCAGTTGCACAGGATTTTGTATTCAGATTAAGTGACTCACCTTAGGTATTTGCAGTGAGATATTCTTATGTTGGGGTAGTGGGGTGGAGATATGTCTCTACCAAAGGAGGTGTAAGAGTTTCTTCCCTCTGCTAGCCCAAAGGTCACCCTCGGGCAAGGTATAACACCTGCTTCGCCCTCCCCCCACTCTGGTCAGGGTCATGTGAGGCTATGGGAGGGGATGGTAGAGGGTCGTTTGAGCAGCTGTTCATATCACAAGACCTAGTTATGTGACTCCTGACACCAAGCAGACAAATCTGGAGAGTATTGATGATGGCTGGGGTCATCATCTTGTAAAGACACTGCCCAGAAGAAGGCAATGGCAAGCCACTTCTGTAGGAAAACTTGCCAAGGACAATCATGGTCATGGATAGACCATGATTGCCCATGTCATACAATACAGCACATAATGATGATCACCATGATGATTCTTATGTTAGAACTACCAACCCTTAGCAGTAAGATACAATAGTGTAGGTAGTATAGCTGCTGCCTCATAGCACCAGAGACCTGGGTCCAATCCTGACCTTGGGTGCAATCTGTTTTGTGAAGATTAGACATTCTTCCGATGATCATGTGGATTCCTCTGGTAACCCAAAGACATGTGGGTTAGTAAGTTAATTGAACATTGTAAGTAGCCCTTTATAGTAGGTGCGTGGAAGAATCTGGGAGAGTTGACAGGAATATGGGGAGAATAAAATGGGATTAATGCACTATAAATGAGTGATTGACAGCCAGCACATACTTGACGGGCCAAAGAGCCATTTCTATTCTTTGTTTCTATGATTCTATGAAGGAGGACAGTTCTCAAAATAGATGAACTAGATCTTCCAGCTGAAACTTGCTACACAATGCCAGATAATCACAAACAGGAGAAAATCTGCAGATGCTGCAAATCCGAGCAGCACACACAAAGTGCTGGAGGAACTCAGGAAGCCAGGCAGTGTTGATATTTTGGGCCGAGACCCTCCAGCAGGACCTGCATCCAGAATTTTGTGTGTGTTGCCAGATAATTAACAGCTTCAAAACTTATTGGCAAAACGTGCCTTCTGGATTGTCTCCCAAATCTGGAGCTGGTAATATGTGCAGAGGAGGAGCTATCCTAGGTCAACTGTCCCAATAAGGAGAAGCTGCCCCAGGTCAACTGTCCCAATAAAGAGGTACTATCCCAGGTCAACTGTCCCAATAAGGAGGTACTATCCCAGGTCAACTGCCCCAGTAAGGAGAATCTATCCTAGGTCAACTGCCCCAAGAAGGAGAAGCTATCCCAGGCCAGCTGCCTCAGTAAGGAGGTGCTATCCCAGGTCAACTGCCCCAATAAGGAGGAGATATCCGAGGTCAACTGCCCCAATAAGGAACACATCAGCACAACAGAGAAAGGAAACAGATGTTACAAGTGAGGCAAGGATTAAGAAGCAGGTCCATTTAAATCAGATGACCCAACGTGCACACATTGACGGGGGAGTGTTTGAATTTTGCCTCCATCCCCTAACTCTGGATCAGAAGGTCATCCAGGTTGGGGAGAATTTCTGTGGCTCCGCCAGCTCTGTATATGTGATGCTATTGCAAGTAGGTCTTTGATTGCATACACATGCATATGACAATAACCAGGAGCGGGAGGAGGCGATAGCAGCGCACCGCGTGCACGCAGCTCTCCAGTGAAAATGATATTGTATCCGTTAAATAGGGGCCGTGGACAATTCTGATTTGATGGAGACAGATGTGAAAGCACAGAGGAACATCTGGAGAAATTTCTGAAATGCCAGTTCGCTGCCGCTGTTACTGCGCGATCGAGAATCTTCCGGAGGGAAGGCCTCAAAATCTCCGGCTTTGCCTGCTGCTGGCAACCAAGATTGAGGTCCAATCGTTTGGACAGAGATGGTGCTCGGTACTCGGTGTCGAAGAGCTGATCGAAGGCTCGAAGTTTTCGGATGATTCAGAGTCGGACTATGGGCGAGCATGGCAAGGAGAGTTTTCTTCCTTCTCCTGTCTGTGTGAGATGTGGGACTTTTGAGAAACTTTGAACTCGTTTACTGTGCTCATGGACTGTTCTTCATCAAGTTATGGTATTGTTACACTGTTGTAACTATATGTTATAATTATGTGGTTTTGTTAGTTTTTCAGTCTTGGTCTGTCCTGTGTTTTGTGATGTTACACCGGAGGAATATTGTATCATTTCTTAATGCATGCATTACTAAATGACAATAAAAGAGGACTGCGTGTCCTCATAATCTAATCTAATCTAATCTAATCTAATCTAATCTAATATAATCTAACCTTGACTTTGGCTTTGTCATTCTCTACCTCTAGCTGTGCTGTGTAAATCGAATCAGAGTCACACAGCATGGATCAGGCCCTTCGGCCCAGCAAGTCTGGCTATTAACCACTCCTCTGCACAAGCTCAGTTTTCCATCTTGCATCCCTATCAACCCTAATCCTACTGTTGTGGCGTGGATGAAATCACCGGAGGGACAGAGTCACTGGTAGATACAGAGCAGCTTCTTTATTCAACACAACAAGGTACAGCAGGCATCAGACGGACGGAGACGCTTTCGGTAGAAAGGTCCGCTAGCCCAATGTGAGCTCGATATTTATATGCTAAACACAAAGGACAATCGCTATTTACAAAGTTATAGACAATGCTTCCTTTTGAAGCTACATACAAAACATCACACCTTGTGACTTCATCCTTTACTCCTGACACCACCATGCCTGGGTTGGTACTCACAGCCTTTAGCATTGCAAGTCAAATCCACAATACATTTATTTGGTATTTTACGTGCTAACGTAGAGGACAATTCATATTTATAAAGTATGAATAAGGCTGTCTTCCAAACTACCTGTAAACTTCACACTTCCATCCGCAGTGTCTGGCTAGTATTCTGATAGTCACAACTTTTAGGAAATGCATTCTTGTGAACTCAATCTACAGTACTTTGTCAAACAGAAGGCTAGTGGCCAGAGTCATTTAAGTGTAAATGAATCATCTACCCAAAAACTCACTCTAAAGCCTGATTTATACTTCTGCGTCAATGCAACGCCGTAAGTACCGCATTGCCGCAAACCCTATGCGAGAGCCTGCGTTGCTGCAATGCGTTCCTCTCCCTAAATATAACTGCACGTCGCTGCAACGCAGACCGTAAGAACTGTGATTGGTCCGCTTGGTAGCATCGCATGTCATCCTACGCTGCAATAGCTTCCCATTGGGCGACTGAAGGGCAGGGAAGGAACTCTGGCTGCAATGCTTTCCATAAAGCTTTACAGACCTCCGAAATTATGGAGGACACATTTCGCTTTTACGGAAAAAGATGCTCGCTTCTTGTTTACCCTGAGAAAGACTACCATGACCATGAAGCCTTGCACAGGCAGGTGTGTGCACATGCGTGACATGCGCGAATTGCAGAGCAACGCAGACACACCAATGCAAGAGTATAAACGCTCACAATGCATGTAAGTCACTTGCGTAGGTTACGGCATCGAGTTGACGCAGAAGTATAAAACAGGCTTTACACCCTCTTCCCCAGTTTTCCTACCCTGGGGGCAATAGAGAGTGGCCAATTAACTTACCAACCAGTTTGTATTTGGCATGTGAGAGGAGCGTAGAGTAGTCAGGGAAAGCCACTGCACCCAAAGTCGGGATTGAACCAGTGTCTTGAGGGCTCTGAGACAGCAGCTGTAACCACTGTGTCATGCCCAGTGCTATCCATCCCACTTGTCTACTGGCATGTGGCCATGCTTGTACATGACTGAACATGTATGGTGAAGGGTAAAGTTTCCCAGAGTTAAACTGTGATAAATAATCTAATACAAAGTCATTTGGGACTCAGTTCCTTGGAAACTTTGGATCAGTTTCTATGGAATGACAGCAATGAGAAAAATGACAGTCTGAGCAATACACAAGGAAATCTGCAGATGCTGGAAATTCAAGCAACACACACAAAAAGTGCGACGTTTCGGGCCGAGACCCTTCATCAGGACTCACTGAAAAAAGAGATAGTAAGAAATTTGAAAATGGGAAGGGGAGGGGGAGATCCGAAATGATAGGAGAAGACTGGAGGGGGAGGGATGGAGCCAAGAGCTGGAAAGTTGATTGGCAAAAGGGATGCAAGGCTGCAGAAGGAAGAGGATATGGGACGGGAGGTCTACGGAGAAAGAAAGCGGGAGGAGAACCCAGAGGATGGGCAAGGAGTTATATTGAGAGGGACAGAGGGAGAAAAAAGAGAAAAAAAGGGAAAAGAAAAAAATAAAAAAACAAACAAACAAACAAACAAATAAATAAATATATAAAGGATGGGTTATGAAGGGGAGATGGGGCATTAACGGAAGTTAGAGAAGTCAATGTTCATGCCATCAGGTTGGAGGCTACCCAGACGGAATATAAGGTGTTGTTCCTCCAACCTGAGTGTGGCTTCATCCTTACAGTAGAGGAGGCTGTGGATAGACATATCAGAATGGGAATGGGACGTGGAAATAAAATGTGTGGCCACTGGGAGATCCTGCTTTCTCTGGTGGACAGAGCGTAGGTGTTCAGCAAAGCGGTCTCCCAGTCTGCGTCGGGTCTTGCCAATATATAAAAGGCCACATCGGGAGCACCGGACGCAGTATATCACCCCAGCCGACTCACAGGTGAAGTGTCGCCTCACCTGGAAGAACTGTCTGGGGCCCTGAATGGTGGTGAGGGAGGTAGTGTAGGGGCATGTGTAGTACTTGTTCCGCTTACAAGGGTAAGTTCAGGGAGGGAGATCGGTGGGAAGGGATGGGGGGGGGATGAATGGACGAGGGAGTCGCGTAGGGAGCGATCCCTGCCGAAAGCAGAAAGAAGCGGGGAGGGAAAGATGTGCTTAGTAGTGGGATCCTGTTGGAGGTGGCGGAAGTTATGGAGAATAATATGTTGAACCCGGAGGCTGGTGGGGTGGTAGGTGAGGACCAGGGGAACCCTATTCCTAGTGGGGTGGCGGGAGGATAGGGTGAGAGCAGATGTGCATGAAATGGGAGGGATGCATTTGAGAGCAGAGTTGATGGTGGAGGAAGGGAAACCCCTTTCTCTAAAAAAGGAGGACATCTCCTTCGTCCTGGAATGAAAAGCCTCATCCTGAGAGCAGATGCGGCGGAGACGGAGGAATTGCGAGAAGGGGATGGCATTTTTTGCAAGAGACGGTAAGAAGAGGAATAGTCCAGATAGCTGTGAGAGCCAGTAGGCCTATAGTAGACATCAGTAGATAAGCTGTCTCCAGAGGGAGAGACAGAAAGATCAAGAAAGGGGAGGGAGGTGTCGGAAATGGACCAGGTAAACTTGAGGGCAGGGTGAAAGTTGGAGGCAAAGTTAATGAAGTCAACGAGCTCAGCATGCGTGCAGGAAGCAGCGCCAATGCAGTCGTCGATGTTGCAAAGGAAAAGTGGGGGACAGATACCAGTATAGGCTTGGAACATGGATTGTTCCACAAAGCCAACAAAAAGGCAGGCATAGCTGGGACCCATACGGGTGCCCATGGCTACACCTTTAGTTTGGAGGAAGTGGGAGGAGCCAAAGGAGAAATTATTAAGGGTAAGGACGCTCTGTCCGCCAGAGAAAGCAGGATCTCCCAGTGGCCACACATTTTAATTCCACATCCCATTCCCATTCTGACATGTCTATCCACGGCCTCCTCTACTGTAAAGATGAAGCCACACTCAGGTTGGAGGAACAACACCTTACATTCCGTCTGGGTAGCCTCCAACCTGATGGCATGAACATCGACTTCTCTAACTTCCGCTAAGGCCCCACCTCCCCCTCGTACCCCATCTGTTACTTATTTTTATGCACACATTCTTTCTCTCACTCTCCTTTTTCTCCCTCTGTCCCTCTGAATATACCTCTTGCCCATCCTCTGGGTTCCCCCCCCCCGTCTTTCTTCCCGGACCTCCTGTCCCATGATCCTTTCGTATCCCCTTTTGCCTATCACCTGTCCAGCTCTCGGCTCTATCCCTTCCCGTCCTGTCTTCTCCTATCATTTTGCATCTCCCCCTCCCCCTCCAACTTTCAAATCCCTTACTCACTCTTCCTTCAGTTAGTCCTGACGAAGGGTCTCGGCCTGAAACGTCGACTGCACCTCTTCCTAGAGATGCTGCTTGGCCTGCTGCGTTCACCAGCAACTTTGATGTGTGTTAATTATAACATATAGTTACAACAGTGCAACAATGCCATAACTTGATGAAGAACAGTCCATGAGCACAGTAAAAAGTTCAAAGTCTCTCAAACGTCCCACATCTCATGCAGACGGGAGAAGGAAGAAAACTCTCCCTGCCATGCCCCACCACAGTCCTACTCTGAATCGTCCGAAAAATTTGAGCCTCCAATCAGCCCTCCAACACTAAGTACCAAGCGCCATCTCTATCCGAATGATTCGACCGCAATCTCGGTCACCAGCAGCAGGCAAAGCCGGGGATTTTGAGGCCTTCCCTCCAGCAGATTCTCCATCGCGCAGTGAACAACAACAGCGAACTGGCGTTTCAGAAATTTCTCCAGATGTTCCTTTGTGCTTTCACGTCTGTCTCCATCAAATCAGAATTGTCCACGGCCCCTATTTAACGGATATGATATCATTTTTACTGGAAGGATGCGCGCGCGCGCGGAACGCTGCTCTCTCTTTTTACCTTCAAAGTTCAATGAGGTTTTACAGCTCTGTCTTAGCATGTCTGTGGAATCATCTCGAGAAAAGGAGAACTTACATAAGCCAACATCTGTCTATTGGACATCTAGCCAATGCAATAAAGGACAGATTCCTACCCAATGGAAGTTATACTTCTGAACTTTTAGGATCTCCAAGAAAACTGCAAACAAGTTCAATTAACAGAAACCTGCTGTGGTGTTTAATTCAATCTGGCAGCGCAGGCTGTTTTGTGAATGAGACTGATCTGTGTTGTAATGCTTATAAAAACTGTACAACGGATCATGGAAACTCAATTTGCTCCCACCATCATTTGTATTTGGCAGTTTTGAGCAGGTTAAACTGAAAAAACAGAGTCCGATCAAGAACTCACTCTTCTCCATAATGCTTCTTCTGAGAAATACAGTGATATGTGCCGATGCAATTCGTCATCTTTACAGCACAGTCAACACCACTGCAACACATGCATCACTTGCAGTTCTCAGTGTGCCCTGTATGTGGCAGAATTACTGCAGTCCTGGTTCCTTGAAGTGCGTCATCCACAGGCGCGCTGCACATGGCCGATTTAGATGTCAGAGACCTTCTACACAAAGGAAAACAACGTCATAAAAGGGCAGGAAGAGGATAACATTTCTCAAAATACAAATATGGGAGATTTCCCCAAGTGGCGTGCTCCTGGTACAAGGAGTGAAGAAACAAAGCTGGATGTCAGCCTGCGCAACAAAATAGGTGCTGTCTGTGTGGAATTTTCATAATCTCCCTGGGACCACATGGTTTTAATTTGGGTGCTCCTGCTTCCTCCCTTATCCGAGATGCTGGAATGTTAATTGGCCACTGGTGTAGGTGGATGGTATGAAAGCCAGAGCTGTGGTCAGAGTCATCGAAGCACACAGAACAGAAACAACCCCCCATCAAGTGCACACTGAACCATCAGGCATCAATTAAGGCCAATCCTGCTCTAACTCGTTTTATTCTGCAGCCCTTGGAATTAACTCCCTCAGATTTAGCCCGGATAACTTTGTGGATGTGGATGTGGATGTGGATGTGGGTGGGGGGGGGGGGGGAACTGTGGCACCTAGAGTAAACTCATGCAGTCATAGGAAACACGTGCAAACTCCACCCAGACAGAGCAGGAGGTCAGGATCGAATCCGGATTGCTGGAGCTGTGAGCCAATGTCTCTACCTGCCGCACTGATGTCGTTCCCGTTGAACAGGTGAGAGAGCCAACCGGGATGTGGGAAAGAAACTATTGCAGAGTCGCAAGTGTGAGAATGGGATGTAGGAATGGGACAGGCAGGGTTTTTCCAAAAGCTGGCAAGGGCACAGTTGGCTGAATAGCCTCTTTCTTTGCAAACTAATTAAACATCACTAACAAAATAGCAGAATAATAGGCTGCAGTTCAAATGTACCGCAGTGTAAGAAGCTGCACAGTGAAGTGGGCTCAGCTCAATACATCACAGGCACGTCCCTCCCCACCATTGTACGTCAGTCGCTGCTTCAGGAAATCAACATCTATCG
This sequence comes from Mobula hypostoma, assembly GCF_963921235.1. Classification (NCBI taxonomy): domain Eukaryota; kingdom Metazoa; phylum Chordata; class Chondrichthyes; order Myliobatiformes; family Myliobatidae; genus Mobula; species Mobula hypostoma. The sequence goes on from NC_086102.1 coordinate 88,968,749, forward strand.
TCGCAGAGCACAACTGTTCAGGCTGTTCCATCTTCTTGTAGCTGCCGTCAGGCAGGAGGTACAGAAGCCGAAAGTTCCACAGCACCAGATTCAAGAACGACAATTTCCCTTCAGCCGCGCGTTTTTGAACCAACCATCACCACCTCAGCTTAGAAACACCATGGCTGCTTTGCACTGCGAGTTTTGTTTCTTTTTGTCATAATTGTGTTTTTCCTTGTAGAATTTAGATTTATTTTACTGTATGGTTTTCTTGTGAATGCTATATACATGATGCTCTTGCAATTAATGTGGGACGGAGAAGCATTGAAGAACCAGTGATCTCAGTGTCATTAGAACAAACAAAAAACAGAAGCATCAGATATGAAAATACCAGACTGGAGGAGATCTCCGCAACTGAAAAAGGGCCTGACCCACATAGATTGGAATCCAAATCTGACAAGGGAAACAGAACAAGTGCAATAGGAAGCTCTTAGGGAGGTGATAGCTCAGATATAGATACCGCACATCCCCTCCACAAGAAATGGAAAGGTATTCAAAACCAAAGCCCTCTGGAAGGCTCGAGATACAGAGATTAAACTGAAACAGATAAAGGGAGCTTTTGCTGAACGTTCATAATTCAGTAGAGATTGAAATGGAATACAAATAGAGCCAAAGAGAACCCAAGGGGTAAAGTGAGTGTACAAGGATAACAGCGTGACATAGAAGGGACTGGTTGTTTTAATAAAGACTCAGTCGTAATAGTGTGGTTGGAAAGAGTGAGAAGCCAGTTAGAGGACAAACCCTGATGTAAGCTGGGTGTTCAGTTGAGGGAATAAATGTAAGGTTTCCATCTCCTTTCTCCAAAGGGCAGGGTGCAGACAGGCAAGGTAGCCCAAAGGTTTCTGCAAAGGGCAGGGTGCAGACAGGGTTCCCCATGGTTTCTCTAAAGGGTGGGGTGTAGACAAGGTTCCCATGAATGAAGTGGAAGGGACGAACCAAAAGGGATAGAAATAATTATGGGGACATTTCAATACCTGTTGGCACTCAAAATGGAAACAAATCGTCCAACAGGATAAATTATGCACCCATGCTGAGCTCGACAATTTTGTCAACTTTCCCTCTAGTTTCCACCCTGTCCTTAAATTCACTTGGTCCATTTTTGATTTTTCCCTCAGCTCTTCCCATTTTCTCCAGACATCGGCACCTGCATGGCCCCCAGCTATGCCTGCCTTTTTCTTGGCTACGTGGAACTGTCTATGTTCCAAGCCTTCCCCAGGAATGATCCCCAACTCTTCATGCGCTACATTGATGCCTGCATTGGTGCTGCTTCATGCATACATGCTGAGCTCGTCAATTTCATCAACTTCCACCCTGCCTTTAAATTCACTTGGTCCTTTTCAGACACCTCCCTCCACTTCTGGATCTCTCTTCTTCATCACTGGAGACAAATTGTCAACCAACATTTCTATAAACCTGCCAATTCCCACAGTTATCTTGACTATACTTCTTCCCACCCTGTCTCCTGTAAAAATTCTATTTCCTTTCTCAGATCTCTTATCTCCACCACATCTGTTCTCTGCATATGCTGGGGTCAAAGCAAGACTCACAACACGCTGGAGAAACTCAGCAGGTCGGGCAGCATCTGTGGAAACGATCAGTCAATGTTTCAGGCTGGAACCCTTCATCAGGACTGAAGGGGGAAAGGACAGAGGCCCTATAAAGAAGGTGGGGGGAGGGTGGGAAGGAGAAGGCTGGTAGGTTCCAACATTTCTTTAAGGATAAACAACAGGAATTCTGCAGATGCTGGAAATTCAAGCAACATACATCAAAGTTGCTGGTGAACGCAGCAGGCCAAGCAGCATCTCTAGGAAGAGGCGCAGTCGACGTTTCAGGCCGAGACCCTTCGTCAGGACTAAATGAAGGAAGAGTGAGTAAGGGATTTGAAAGCTGGAGGGGGAGGGGGAGATGCAAAATGATAGGAGAAGACAGGAGGGGGAGGGATAGAGCCGAGAGCTGGACAGGTGATAGGCAAAAGGGGATACGAGAGGATCATGGGACAGGAGGTCCGGGAAGAAAGACAGGTGGGGGGGGTGACCCAGAGGATGGGCAAGAGGTATATTCAGAGGGACAGAGGGAGAAAAAGGAGAGTGAGAGAAAGAATGTGTGCATAAAAATGAGTAACAGATGGGGTACGAGGGGGAGGTGGGGCCTTAACGGAAGTTAGAGAAGTCAATGTTCATGCCATCAGGTTGGAGGCTACCCAGACGGAATATAAGGTGTTGTTCCTCCAACCTGAGTGTGGCTTCATCTTTACAGTAGCGGAGGCCGTGGATAGACATGTCAGAATGGGAATGGGATGTGGAATTAAAATGTGTGGCCACTGGGAGATCCTGCTTTCTCTGGCGGACAGAGCGTAGATGTTCAGCAAAGCGGTCTCCCAGTCTGCGTCGGGTCTCACCAATATATAAAAGGCCACATCGGGAGCACCGGACGCAGTATATCACCCCAGTCGACTCACAGGTGAAGTGATGCCTCACCTGGAAGGACTATTTGGGGCCCTGAATGGCGGTAAGGGAGGAAGTGTAAGGGCATGTGTAGCACTTGTTCCGCTCACACGGATAAGTGCCAGGAGGGAGATCAGTGGGGAGGGATGGGGGGGACGAATGGACAAGGGAGTTGTGTAGGGAGCGATCCCTGCGGAATGCAGAGAGAGGGGGGGAGGGAAAGATGTGCTTAGTGGTGGGATCCCGTTGGAGGTGGCGGAAGTTACGGAGAATAATATGTTGGACCCGGAGGCTGGTGGGGTGGTAGGTGAGGACCAAGGGAACCCTATTCCTAGTGGGGTGGTGGGGGGATGGAGTGAGAGCAGATGTACGTGAAATGGGGGAGATGCGTTTAAGAGCAGAGTTGATAGTGGAGGAAGGGAAGCCCCTTTCTTTAAAAAAGGAGGACATCTCCCTCGTCCTAGAATGAAAAGCCTCATCCTGAGAGCAGATGTGGCGGAGACGGAGGAATTGCGAGAAGGGGATGGCGTTTTTATAGTGGAGGAAGGGAAGCCAAAAATGCCATCCCCTTCTCGCAATTCCTTTTCATTCTAGGACGAGGGAGATGTCTTCATTTTTTTAAAGGAAGGGGCTTCCCTTCCTCCACTATCAACTCTGCTCTTAAACGCATCTCCCCCATTTCACGTACATCTGCTCTCATTCCATCCTCCCACCACCCCACTAGGAATAAGGTTCCCCTGGTCCTCACCTACCACCCCACCAGCCTCCGGGTCCAACATATTATTCTCTGTAACTTCCGCCACCTCCAACGGGATCCCACCACTAAGCACATCTTTCCCTCCCCCCCTCTCTCTGCATTCCGCAGGGATCGCTCCCTACACAACTCCCTTGTCCATTCGTCCCCCCCATCCCTCCCCACTGATCTCCCTCCTGGCACTTATCCGTGTAAGCAGAACAAGTGCTACACATGCCCTTACACTTCCTCCCTTACCACCATTCAGGGCCCCAAACAGTCCTTCCAGGTGAGGCATCACTTCACCTGTGAGTCGACTGGGGTGATATACTGCGTCCGGTGCTCCCGATGTGGCCTTTTATATATTGGTGAGACCCAACGCAGACTGGGAGACCGCTTTGCTGAACATCTACGCTCTGTCCGCCAGAGAAAGCAGGATCTCCCAGTGGCCACACATTTTAATTCCACATCCCATTCCCATTCTGACATGTCTATCCACGGCCTCCTCTACTGTAAAGATAAAGCCACACTCAGGTTGGAGGAACAACACCTTATATTCCGTCTGGGTAGCCTCCAACCTGGTGGCATGAACATTGACTTCTCTAACTTCCGCTAGGCCCCACCTCCCCCTCGTACCCCATCTGTTACTCATTTTTATGCACACATTCTTTCTCTCACTCTGCTTTTTCTCCCTCTGTCCCTCTGAATATACCTCTTGCCCATCCTCTGGGTCACCCCCCCCCCTTGTCTTTCTTCCCGGACCTCCTGTCCCATGATCCTCTCGTATCCCCTTTTGCCTATCACCTGTCCAGCTCTCGGCTCTATCCCTCCCCCTCCTGTCTTCTCCTATCATTTTGCATCTCCCCCTCCCCCTCCAGCTTTCAAATCTCTTACTCACTCTTCCTTCAGTTAGTCCTGACGAAGGGTCTCGGCCTGAAACGTCGACTGCGCCTCTTCCTAGAGATGCTGCTTGGCCTGCTGATTTCTTTAAGGATGTTGGTTTCCTTTCTGCCGTCTTCAATGATGCCCTCTGCTGCATCTCCTCCATTTCCCGCACTTTGGCCCTCACCTCATCCTCCCGTCACCACAACAGGAACAGAGTTCCCCTTGTCCTCACCTACCACCCCACCAGCCTCCGGATCCAGCACATTATCCTCCGCAACTTCCGCCACCTTCAACAGGACCCCACCACTAAGCACATCTTTCCCTCTCCACCCCTCTCCGCCTTCTGCAGGGATCGGTCCCTCCGCGACTCCCCGGTCCACACGTCACTCCCCACAGATGTCCCACCTGGCACCTATCCCTGTAAGCGCAAGTGCTACACCTGTCCCTACACCTCCTCTCTTGCAACCATTCAGGGCCCCAAACAGTCCTTCCAGGTGAGACAACACTTCACTTGTGAGTCTGTTGGGGTCATCTATTGCATCGGGTGCTCCCGGTGCGGCCTGCTCTACATCGGTGAAACCCGACGCAGATTGGGGGACCGCTTCGTCGAGCACCTCCACTCCATCCGCCACAACAGACAGGATCTCCCAGTAGCCACCCACTTCAACTCTGCTTCCCACTCCCATTCAGATATGTCCATACATGGCCTCCTCTACTGCCATGATGAGGCTAAACTCAGGTTGGAGGAGCAACACCTCATATACCGTCTAGGTAGTCTCCAGCCCCTTGGTATGAACATAGAATTCTCCAACTTCTGGTAATTCCCTCCCCCTCCCTTCCCCTATCCCTATGTCACTCTGCCCCCTCCCCCAGCTGCCTATCACCTCCCTCATGGTTCCGCCTCCTTCTACTACCCATTGTGTTTTCCCTTATTCCTTCTTCACCTTTCCTGTCTATCACCTCCCTGCCTCCCCTCCCCCACCCCTTTATCTTTCCCCTAACTGGCTTTTCACCTGGAACCTACTAGCCTTCTCCTTCCCACCCTCCCCCCACCTTCTTTATAGGGCCTCTGCCCCTTCCCTCTACAGTCCTGACGAAGGGTTCCAGCCCAAAACGTTGACTGATCGTTTCCACAGATGCTGCCCGACCTGCTGAGTTCCTCCAGCGTGTTACAACTGTAATTTTACAAGGCCTTGTTTGGTGCCAATATGAGAAGCAAGATCAGTTTTCAACAGTTCAATAAACTACACAAATTCTTCATCAAGACTTTCTTCCAGATCTTCTGGATATGATTTAATATCTGGAAGTAACTTAAGTAGCGGTATCAACAAAGACTAGTGAACAATAACAAATTTATGTGACTGTTGTGGCTATGAGTGTGTGTGAATCACATGTACTCAACAACCAACTAGGAATAGTGTTCTGAAAATTATCTGTCTAGTTGCTTATTGAAACTCATTTCAATTGGGAAATACAGGTTGAAACTCACAGTCTTATCCGATCTCGTATGTTCCTGAACTGGTTCAGACTACCTAAAATCAGGAAAAAAATGAAGAATCATGAAATGGGTCACATAAAACTGTTGAGTTGCACATCTCTTGCCGCAGGCTCCCCGTGACAGCGCACCCTCCAGCAGCGTAACAGCGCATGTTGCAGCGGCTTGGGAGCATGAGGGGTAGCACAAAGGTCACCACAACACAGCAAGGAGCCAACACACACCCGCACACGCACATACCATGCAACATGCAGCTCCCCCGATGTGAAAACAACAGTGTTGCCAGATCGTCATGAGAATACGGTGAGATGCTGAGTTCACCAGACTGCAGCTTGCAAGCATTTAGTGTGGGGCCCTCGAAAATGCGGGGCCCGTAGCATATGCTACTTTTGCTACGAGGTTAATCCGGCCCTGGCCCTCAGTTCTGCAGGGACGCCAAACATGTTAGAAAAGCTCCTCCGCGAGTCTCTGAGCGGTGGTGGTGGTGGCGCTCTGGTCTGGGACCGTGTCCGTCTCTGGCCGCTTCGTGAAGTGATCCCTGGCCACGAGAACGTAGCAGTTCCTGGCGTCCGTGCAAGGGAGAGGGCCCAGAATATCCACCCCTACGTTTTCCATTGGGCCCCCCACCAGGTACTGCTGAATTGGTGCCCTAGACTGGTGACCCGGCCCCTTCTGGGACATGCGAGCGATTCAGCAGTGCACGAACACCTCCACGTCCTCCTGTACCCGGGCCAATAGAAACATTCGTACAGCTTGGCAACTTTTAAATGTCTGCCCCCCACCACCAGCCCGCTCACAGACCGCAGAACCGTGGCGCAGAGCCCACGGGGGGAACCACCAGCTGTGGGAGATGTCTGTCACCATCGGACAACTGCCACTGTCTGAACAGCAACTCGTCGTGCTCGGCCACCATCCCCCACTGCGAATACAGGGTTGTTCTCTGGATCCAGGGCAGAGACCTCCCCCCTACCCCACCCACTGTCCCACGCTCAGCTATCCCCTCACCTGGGCCGGCACAGGATCACTCTGCAGCTCACTACGTAACTGGCGGTCCCTGGTGCGGAGGGTTACCTCGCTGCCAGCTACCAGCTGCCACCAGAAGCGCTACTGCATGGTCCCGCTGTGTTGCCTTGGGCCACCGCGGGGTGCGCTGCGTTGGGACACCGCGGGGTGCGGTGCATTGGGCCACCGCGAGGTGCGCTGCCTTGGGCCACCGTGGGGTACGGAGCGTTGGGCCACCGCGGGGTGTGCTGCCTTGGGCCACCGTGGGGTACGGAGCGTTGGGCCACCGCGGGGTGTGCTGCCTTGGGCCACCGTGGGGTACGGAGCGTTGGGCCACTGTGGGGTGTGCTGCCTTGGGCCACCGTGGGGTACGGAGCGTTGGGCCACCGTGGGGTACGGAGCGTTGGGCCACCGTGGGGTGTGCTGCCTTGGGCCACCGTGGAGTGCGCTGCCTTCGGCCACCGCGGGGTGTGCTGCACCGTGGGCCGCCGTGAAACTGGTGGTGGTTCTTTCTGCCCCCGCCGAGTCTGCCTCTTGGAGCTGCCCTCAGAGAGCCACAGCTTCTGTGCTGAGGTAGAGTGTTGCCCCCGACACATCCACACGAGCCCCCCAGCGGGACAGCAGGTCCGGGCCAAGGATGCAGGACTCTCGGATGTTGGCGAGCCACACCTCGTGCTCCACTGTGTTTCTCCCCACTGCAACATGCAGCCTCCTCTTCCCTCACATCGGTGCACGGTCGCCGGTGACTGTCACCAGCTGGACCGCCGTTGTTGTCCACCCAGGCGGGGATAGCTGGTCCGTGTTGGGGAGAACACCAGGACGGATGAAAATTATGGTTGACCCTGTGTCCACCAACACACGGCATCTGATGCCCTCCATCACGCAGTCCACGTATAAGCCTCGCTCTTCACCCAAACGGCCCACCCGGAGGGTTCTGCTAGAGGTCCCAGGCAGCACTTCCCTCAAGGAGCCCCCTGCTCAGCTTTTCCCGATAGCTGCGTTGAGCTGTGGCGTGGCGCTGGTCCAGGGCACGTGCCCTGCCTTGCCACACCAGTGGCACAGATCACTCTGTGGCACTTAACAGGGTTGGCGTAGCACTGCTCAGAACTATCCCATGGGCTCCTCCTCGTCCGTTTCCTCCGCCGCCTCAGTAACACAACCCCAGGCTCATGGCATGAGGGGTGCTAGTGAAATGCCTTGAGGAGCTAAAATTGTTTCTGCCCTCTCCGTCTCTGCCAGCACACGGCTGGCAATGATGGCGATGTCAGGTGAACATGCTGCCAAAGGCGTTCTGGTGTCAGTGCCTTTACAAAGGTGTGGAGGGCAAGCTCTTCCTGGGCTGCGGGAGGGAAATGGAGATGGCCATGCTGAGCGCAGTGGTGGCGATCAGCTGCAAGGCCCCCAAGCAGTGCCATCTGCTGTCCATTTCTACCCTCACTGCTTCCGCTAAAGGCCTCTGCTCCTCACGCCGCTTCAGCGCTGCTACAAGAGCTCTGTAGTCGCGCTGCTCCGCCGGCGTTAGGTCGAGGAGGGCCCACAGGGCATCTCCCTCCAGTGCCAGGGCAAGGTGCACCGCTGTCTCAGTGGGGCTCCACCTGTTGTGCCGTGTGGCGAGTTTGACTTGTTCTTGGTACAGCTCCAGGAGGCTGGTACCATCGTATCTAGGGATCTTCAGGGTGGACCTTGTGGTGTGAGTGGCTGAGGCCGTTGGGCTTCCTCTTGCTCCGGTGGCGTTGGCGGTGCCTGCCGCGTTGCCCCTCCTCCCATGGCTATAGCGTCTCGGGTTCCCTGGTGCGGGCCGCCAGGGAGGCCGGTGATGTGCTCTGCCGTGTCCCCCAGGTTGGAGCCTGGCTACGCTCTCCCCATCAGGGTTCCCTGGGAAGGCACAGTGCTTGGTCCCCAGGCACTCCCCCCAAGTCGGCGTCCCGTCTTTGGGAGCCTGGCCTGTGTGTGTGGGGGAGTCATAGCACTCGGTCCCCCCAATTTATTCCCTGGGTCTTAAGGCTCTTCATCCGATGTTGTAGCCCTGCAGTCTCACTGTCAGTTTCTAATCCCACTCCTGACACCAATGTGCTGAGCATTCAGTCCACGATGACAGACGAGAAAAGCTTGCTTAACTCAACTGCTGTTTTTATTGTGATAAGCACAAAAACAGACCGGGCACTATGACCCAGGGAGAAAACCCAGATGGGGGAGGTGATTATCACACACCCCAGTTACAGTCAGGGTAGCCCTCGCCCACACAAGCACATAACAGTAAAACCCAAGCTTAAATGTAACAATAAGTGAACAGGAACTTTCCACCATATTCCCACAAAAGCATTTTAACACAGGAACAATAAATAGCACTTGTCATTAGGAATGCTGGGGCAGGCTCAAGAGAGCCACTATCTCTTTCTTTTTTTTTCAATATTTTTATTGATATATAAATTACATGAATACAAATACACAATTCATAAGAATACAAGTAAATAATATGAATTACGTTACATTTAAATCACAGTAATATGATCTTAGTATCCCATATTCCAAAACAATCATGTATAAAAAAGATTGAATTATGAAATGAAATAGAATAAAATAATTGTATTTTATTAAAAAAAATCTACCCCCACTACCAAAATGAGCTGGTTGGTGAAGAAAAAAGAAAAATACCTTACCATATGATATTATAATAATAATGGCACAGATCCATACTTTAATAACAGTTCAAAGATTGTGAAAATAATTCAGAAAGGGTCCCCATAACATTAAAAAAAAGTTGGCTTTCAATTGGATACGTTAAAAGAAGATCATATTTTGTTTTAGTTTCAATACGTCTCTTATATGTTTCAGGATCAGGTACCGAAGCATGTTTATGGTCCAGTTGTTTTAACTGATTGACTAATTTATTTCTCTCTTTGTTAGCTTTTTAAATGATGTTTGCAGTATAAAAATAATTTGGCTCTGGATGTATGCTTTAAAAGTATCCCATATGTTCGGAGAAGGAAGTCTGAGAATCGGAGCGGGAGTGCGGCGGGAGCCATTTTGATTTTTTCTTCTTATCATTGGAGTTAAGAGAGGTGGGACTGCGCGGGCATGTGACGTCGGGCAGTGAAGTGCGGAAGGTTTAAAAGTAACGCAGCCTTATACAGCAGGCAGCGGAGTGAGCCGGGAACAGAGTGAAGGCTTAAGGGCTTTGGCTCAATGGGCGAGGCAAAGTAGGTTTGGTTTTCAATTTTTCTTATTATTTGAGGAAAGGGGGAAGTATGAGTGTGAGGGCAGCTTGTTATTCTCAGTGTCGGATGTGGGAGGTCCTGGAGTCTCCAAGCCTCCCGGACGTCCTCATCTGCGCCAGGTGCGCCGAGCTGCAGCTCCTAAGGGACCGTGTTAGGGAACCGGAGCTGCAGCTCGATGACCTTCGTCTGGTCAGGGAGAGTGAGGAGTTGATAGAGAGGAGTTACAGGCAGGTGGTCACACCGGGGCCACGGGAGGCAGACAAGTGGGTCATGATTAGGAGGGGTAAAGGGAAGTGTCAGGTGTTAGAGAGTACCCCAGTGGCTGTGCCCCTTGACAATAAGTACTCCTGTTTGAGTACTGTTGTGGGGGGGGGGGGACAGCTTACCTGGGGGAAGCAACAGTGGCCGTGCCTCCGGCACAGAGTCTGGCCCTGTAGCTCAGAAGGGTAGGGAAATTAAGAGGAGGGCAGCAGTAATAGGGGACTCGATAGTTAGGGAGTTAGATAGGTGATTCTGTGGACTCAGTCAGGAGACCTGGATGGTAGTTTGCCCCCCTGGTGCCAGGGTCCGGGATGTTTCTGATCGTGTCCAAGATATCCTGAAGTGGGAGGGTGAGGAGCCAGAGGTCGTAGTACATATAGGTACCAATGACATATGTAGGAAAAGGGAAGAGGTCCTGAAAGGAGAATATAGGGAGTTAGGAAGGGAGTTGAGAAGAAGGACCGCAAAGATAGTAAACTTGGGATTATCGTCTGTGCCATGCAACAGTGAGAGTAGGAACGGAATGAGGTGGAGGATAAATGCTTGGCTGAGGGATTGGAGCAGGGGGCAGAGACTCAAGTTTCTGGATCACTGGGACCTCTTTTGGCGCAGGTGTGACCTGTACAAAGAAGACGGGTTGCACTTGAATCCCAGGGGCACCAATATCCTGGCGGGGAGATTTGCGAAGGCTACTGGGGAGACTTTAAACTAGAATGGTTGGGGGGTGGGAATCAAATTGAAGAGACTAAGAGAGAGGAGGTTAGTTCATAAATACAGAAAGCTTGTAGACAGTGTGTGAGGGAGGATAGGCAGGGGACAGAGAAGGGGAGAACTCAGACCGAAGATGTAGGGGAGAAGGAAGAAAAAATAACAAAGTTGTTTGCACCATTAAGGATAAACAGAGAGTAAGAGGTGGAGAGTTTCTTAAATGCATCTATTTTAATGCTAGGAGCATTGTAAGAAAGGTGGATGAGCTTAGAGCATGGATTGATACCTGGAAATATGACGTTGTAGCTATTAGTGAAACATGGTTGCAGGAGGGGTGTGATTGGCAACTAAATATTTCTGGATTTTGTTGCTTCAGGTGTGATAGAATCGGAGGGGCAAGAGGGGGAGGTGTTGCATTACTTGTCAGAGAAAATATTACAGCAGTGCTTTGGCAGGATAGATTAGAGGACTCGTCTAGGGAGGCTATTTGGGTGGAATTGAGGAATGAGAAAGGTGTAGTAATGCTTATAGGGTTGTATTATAGACCACCTAATGGGGAGCGAGAATTGGAGGAGCAAATTTGTAAGGAGATAGCAGATATTTTTAGTAAGCACAAGATTGTGATTGTAGGAGATGTTAATTTTCCACACATAGACTGGGAAACCCATTCTGTAAAAGGGCTGGATGGTTTGGAGTTTGTAAAATGTGTGCAAGATAGTTTTTTGCAGCAATACATTGAGGTACCAACTAGAGAAGGGGCAGTGTTGGATCTCCTGTTAGGGAATGAGATAGGTCAGTGACAGAGGTATGTGTTGGGGGAGCACTTCGGGTCCAGTGATCACAATGCCATTAGTTTCAATATAATTATGGAGAAGGGTAGGACTGGACCCAGGGTTGAGATTCTTGATTGGAGAAAGGCTAAATTTGAGGAGATGCGAAAGGATTTAGAAGGAGTGGATTGGGACAATTTGTTTTATGGGAAGGATATAATAGAGAAATGGAGGTCAGTGCCGCCATTCACTGTGATCATGACTGATCATCCATAATCAGTATCCAGTTCCTGCCTTATCCCCATAACCTTTGATTCCGCTATCCTAAAGAGCTCTATCCATCTCTTTTTTGAAAGGATCCAGAGACTTGGCCTCTACTGCCTTCTGGGGCAGAGCATTCCACATATCCACCACTCTCTGGTTGAAAAAGTTTTTCCTCAACTCCATTCTAAATGGCTTACCCCATATTCTTAAACTGTGGCCTCTGGTTCTAGACTCACCCATCAGCGGGAACATGCTTCCTGCCTCCAGCGTGTCCAATCCCTTAATAATCTTATATGTTTCAATCAGATCCCCTCTCAGCCTTCTGAATTCCAGTGTATACAAGCCTAGTCGCTCCAATCTTTCGACATATGACAGTCCTGCCATCCCGGGAATTAATCTTGTGAATCTATGCTGCACTCCCTCACCAGCAAGAATGTCCTTCCTCAAATTTGGAGACCAAAACTGCACACAATACTCCAGGTGTGGTCTCACCAGGGCCCTGTACAGCTGCAGAAGGACCTCTTTGCTCTTATACTCAATTCCCCTTGTTATGAAGGCCAGCCTGCCATTAGCTTTCTTCACAGCCTGCTGTACCTGCATGCTTGCTTTCAGTGACGATGTACAAGAACCCCCAGATCTCGTTGTACTTCCCCTTTTCCTAACTTGACTCCATTTAGATAATAATCTGCCTTCCTGTTCTTACCACCAAAGTGGATAACCTCACATTTATCCACATTAAACTGCATCTCTATGCATTTGCCCACTCTCCCAGCCTGCCCAAGTCACCCTGCATTCTCATAACATCCTCCTCACATTTCACACTGCCACCCAGCTTTGTGTCATCTGCAAATTTGCTAAAGTTACTTTTAATCCCTTCATCTAAATTATTAATGCATATGGTAAACAGCTGTGGTCCGACCACTGAACCCTGCGGTACCCCACTGGTCATTGCCTGCCATTCCGAAAGGGACCTGTTAATCGCTACTCTTTGTTTCCTGTCAGTCAGCCAATTTTCAATCCATGTCAGTACTCTGGCCCCAATACCATGCGCCCTAATTTTGCCCACTGATCTCCTATGTGGGACTTTATCAAAGGATTTCTGAAAGTCCAGGTACACTACATCCACTGGCTCTCCCTTGTCCATTTTCATAGCAAAAGGATAGTGAGGGTTAAAATTGGTCCCTTAGAGAATCAGAGTGGATAGCTATGTGTGGAGCCAAAAGAGATGGGGAGATTTTGAACAATTTCTTTTCTTCAGTATTCACTAAGGAGAAGGATATTGAATTGTGTAAGGTAAGGGAAACAAGTAGGGTAGTTATGGAAACTATGATGATTAAAGAAGAGGAAGTACTGGTGCTTTTAAGGAATATAAAAGTGGATAAGTCTCCAGTTCCTGACAGGATATTCCCTAGGACCTTGAGGGAAGTTAGTGTGGAAATGGCAGGGGCTCTGACAGAAATATTTCAAATGTCGTTAGAAGTGGGGATGGTGCTGGAGGATTGGCGTATTGCTCATGTTGTTCCATTGTTTAAAAAGAGTTCTAAGAGTAAACCTAGCAATTATCAGCCTGTGAGTTTGACGTCAGTGGTGGGTAAATTGATGGAAAGTATTCTTAGAGATGGTACAAACATTTGTATATATAATTATCTAGATAGACAGAGTCTGATTAGGAATAGTCAACATAAATTTGTGCGTGGAAAGTCACGTTTGACAAATCTTATTGAATTTTTTGAAGAGGTTACCAGGAAAGTTGACGAGGGTAAAGCGGCGGATGTTGTCTATATGGACTTCAGTAAGGCCTTTGACAAGGTTCCACATGGAAGGTTAGTTAGGAAGGTTCAATCGTTAGGTATTAATATTGAAGTAGTAAAATGGATTCAGCAGTGGCTGGATGGGAGACACCAGAGAGTAGTGGTGGGTAACTGTTTGTCAGATTTGGAGGCCGGTGACTAGTGGTGTGCCTCAGGGATCTGTACTGGGTCCAATGTTGTTTGTAATATATATTAATGATCTGGATGATGGGGTGGTAAATTGGACTAGTAAGTATGCAGATGATACTAAGATAGGTGGCGTTGTGGATGACGAAGTAGGTTTTCAAAGCTTGCAGAGAGATTTAGGCCTGTTAGAAGAGTGGGCTGAAAGATGGCAGATGGAGTTTAATGCTGATAAATTTGAGGCGCTACATTTTGGTAGGACTAATCAAAATAGGACATACATGGTAAATGGTAGGGCATTGAAGAATGCAGTAGAACAGAGGAATCTAGGAATAATAGTGCATAGTTCCCTGAAGGTGGAATCTCATGTGGATAGGGTGGTGAAGAAAGCTTTTGGTATGCTGGCCTTTATAAATCAGAGCATTGAGTATAGGAGTTGGGATGTAATGTTGAAATTGTACAAGGCATTGGTAAGGCCAGATTTGGAGTATTGTGTACAGTTCCAGTCACCGAATCATAGGAAAGATGTCAACAAAATTGAGAGAGTACAGAGAAGATTTACTAGAATGTTACCTGGGTTTCATCTCCTAAGTTACAGAGAAAGGTTGAACAAGTTGGGTCTTTATTCTTTGGAGCGTAGAAGGTTGAGGGGTGACTTGATAGAGGTTTTTAAAATTATGAGGGGGATAGATAGAGTTGACGTGGATAGGCTTTTTCCATTGAGAGTGGGGGGAATTCAAACAAGAGGACATGAGTTGAGAGTTAAAGGGCAAAAGTTTAGGGGTAACATGAGGGGGAACTTCTTCACTCAGAGAGTGGTAGCTGTGTGGAACGAGCTTCCAGCAGAAGTGGTTGAGGCAGGTTTGATGTTGTCATTTAAAGTTAAATTGGATAGCTATATGGACAGGAAAGGAATGGCGGGTTATGGGCTGAGTGCAGGTCGGTGGGACTAGGTGAGAGTAAGAGTTCCGCATGGACTAGAAGGGCCGAGATGGCTTGTTTCCGTGCTGTAATTGTTATATGGCTATATAATAAGGCCAGACGTCTCTTCCAACGTATTTTCTTCAAAAAAAAAGAGTAATTTGATTCTCCATAAACTTTAAAAAATCCTCATCGGATAACAGAGTTAAATTATATCATCAAAATCTACTCATGGGGATAGGACCAGGAAGATTTAAAGATAGAATTACAGGAGAGTGGTGAGAAATAGCAATCTCTTTATATTCGATCGATCAAACTAATGGAATCATTTGACTATCAATAAAAAATTGGTCAATCCTTGTATAAGAATGATGAACCTGAGAGAAAAATGAATACTCCTTGTCCGTCAGATAGAGAAAACGGCAAGCATCAACTACACCACATTTAGTTAAAAAGAATTAGATAAACAAAGCTGATTTATTAAGTGTGGCTGGTTTGATAGATGAGCGATCTAATACTGGATCTAGCCAACAGTTAAAATCTCCGCCCATCACAAGGGAGTAAGTACACAAATCTGGTAAAAATGAAAATAAACGTTCAAAATATCCTGGATTATCTACGTTGGGGGCATATACATTAGCAAAAGCAATCAATTTACTGTCTGAACTCCCTGATACAATAACAAATCAACCATTAGGGTCTGAAACAACTTTATATTGAACAAAGGAAACTGCGTTATCTACAAAGATCAAAACTCCACGTGATCTTGCATTAAATGAATAATGGAATTGCATACCCTTCCACCGAGTAAAAAAACGTAAGCTATTACAGTTGCGTACGTGCATTTCTTGTAAAAAAAAAGGGTGCTTTTAATTTTTTAATTTAAGCAAAAACTTTGTTCCTTTTGATGGGGTGATTCAGCCCTTTCACATTCAAACTAAATAAGTTAATATTTCGAACCATTTTAAATACCAATCAACATGTAATTAAAAGATCTGGCCGTAAGTTATTAAAACTAGAAAGCAAACCGTAAAGTAAGGATTTCAAACAAATAATCATATATTCAACTCAACACAGCTCCCAGAGAAAAATAGGCCCTAGCCCGTCCCCCACCCAAAGCAAAACAGCTGACCAATAGACAGTCAGCGAGCTGAGAACTAAGTATCCGCCCCAAAAAATCCTGTTGACATAAAAAACTCCAGTACTGTAAGGTCATTATGTCCTTACCAAGACACAACATAAAAAGAAAAATAACTTAGTATTTGAAAGTATGAAAGGATGAGTTTAAACAAATTCAAAGAAAGCTGTATTAAAATAAAGCCTCAAAAAGGGATAAAATAAAGAGGTATCAAAAAAAAATAACAGAAGACAATATATGAATGGCCAAAACATAAGCTTATTAAAACCTTATTTCAAATTCATATTAACAGAAGAAAAAATTGATCAAATAAGAAATATAACAGTTTTAGACTTCATCCTTCAGAAACTCTTTTGCTTCTTCAACCGACTTTATTCTTTTTCACAATCCATTCTTCAAAGCAATTCTCAGACGGGCAGGAAACCGAAGGGATGGTTTATACCCTCTATTGTAGAATTCCGACATAACTTTATATTTCATGCAATCGGCCATAACTTCTGGTGAATAGTCTTCCACAAATCTAACCTTGTAATTATGGAAATCGATCATTCCTTGTCGCCGGGTATGGCGAATTAAAAGGTACTTTATTCAAAATTCATGAAAGCTTAGAACGACCGATCTAGGTTTTGCCGCCGAGGACAGTGACTTCAAAGTCGGGGAGCAATAAGCTCGATCGAGCTTCAGCTCAGAAGTGAATAAAGCTGGGAAAAGCTGTTTCAGAAAATTTGCAAAAAACTTCGTAGGATCAGCATCTTCAATTGATTCCTCAAGACCCAGAATATGCAAATTATTTCTCCCGTTTCTATTTTCGAGACTGGTGATCCTTTTCAGCATTTTATCATTGGATAAAGATAACTCTTTGCAGAGTTTAATTGTCTCTTCAAGTGTCATTAACTTCGCAGTATTTTCCTGAATTCGGTTCTCATGCTCAGATAAAGTTTGTTGAATTGTATCCAATTTGCCGTTAAGTCGTTGAAACTCCTCCGAAAATTCCGAATTTTGCCGTTTAAGGAAGTGACTGATTGAATCCAAAGTGACTGGGGATTCATCTGTTTCTCTTTCTTTTGCAGATGCTTTGGTTCTTTTTCCAGCCATGGTAAAGCAGTATTAAAGTATTATAATAAGGTTTCAGAAAAAAGACTGGTAGGAGACAATTAAGTAAACAGGGTAGGAGCCATCTGAAACAATGTTACTCCATCAGCCGCCAACAGGGCTCTCTAAAGCCGCAATATCTTTGCTTCCTCCACCACCACCTTCTGCTTTCCACAGTGATCACTCCCTCCGTGATTCCCTTGTCCATTCATATCTTCCCACTAATCTCCCTCCCTGCACTTACCCCTGCAAGCGACCAAATGCTACATCTGCCCATTTACCTCCTCCCCCACCTGCATTCAGGGCCCCAAGCAACCTTTCCAGGTGAGGCAGCACTTTACCTGTGACTCTGCTGGGGTCATCTACTGAATCCAGTGCTCCCAGTGCCACTTCCTCTACATTAGTCATAGAAAAATACAGCACAAAATAGGCCCTTTGGCCCATCTAGTCTGTTTCGATCCATTTAAACTGACACCTCCCATTGATCTACACCAGGACCATAGCCCTTTTTACCACTACTGTCTACATAGTAGATTAGATTAGATTAGATTAGATTATGAGGACACGCAGTCCTTTTTTATTGTCATTTAGTAATGCATGCATTAAGAAATGATACCATTTGTTCCTCCAGAATGATATCACAGAAACACAAGACAAACCAAGACTAAAAAAAAGCTGACAAAAACCACATAATTATAACATATAGTTACAACAGTGCAAAGCAATACCGTAATTTGATGAAGAACAGACCATGGGCATGGTAAAAAATGTCTCAAAGTCTCTCGAAAGTCCCATCACCTCATGCAGACGGTTGGAGGGAGAAACTCTCCCTGCCATGAGCTTCCAGCACCGCAAACTTGCCGATGCAGCATCCTGGAAGCATCCTCACCACAGTCCTCCTGAGTCTGTCCGAAAACTTCGAGCCTCCAACTAGTCCTCCGACACTGAGCACCGAGCACCATCTCCGCCAAGCGCTTTGACCCCGGCCCTGGCAACAGGCAATAGGCAAAGCCAAGGATTTGGGGTCTTCCACTCCGGAGATTCTTGATCGCACAGTAGCAGCGGGAGCAAAGCGGGCATTTCAGAAGTTTCTCCAGATGCTCCTCCATGCTTCTCACGGCTGTCTCCATCAAATCAGGATTGTGCACAGCCCCTATTTAACAAATACAATATCATTTGGAGCGGCCACGTGCGCTGCGTCGTGCCGCCATCTTCTCCTCCCCTCCCATATCTAGCTAAACTTGTCTTAAATTTTGAAATGAAGCTCGCTTGCACCACTTGTGCTGGCAGCTTATTCCACACTCTCACCAGCCTCTGAATGAAGAAGTTTCCTCTCATGTTCCTCTTAAGCTTTTCACCTTTCACCCTTAATCCATGACCTCGAGTTGTAGTCCCACCTAACCTCAGTGGAAAAAGCCTGCTTGCATTTACCCTATCTATATCTCTCATAATTTTGTATACCTCTATCAAATTTCCCCTCAATCTTCTACATTCCAAGAAATAAAGTCCTAATGCATTCAATCCTCATAATTCAGGACCTCCAGTCCTGGAAACATCCTTGTAAATATTCTCTGTATTCCTTCAACCTTATTCACATATTTTCTATACATAGATGATCAGAACTTCACACAATACTCTAAATGGTGTGCTCTCGGAGGACTGGACCCAGGTGCGGAGGAACGGCAGGATCAGCAGGAAACAGATAAAATGCTAGCATCAGAGTCTGCAAGGAGTGACTGAGTCAATGCATCATCTCTACAGTAACCCCACTCATGCACCGAATGGCAACCTCTTTAGTTAGTCATGGAATCTGGGAAACATGTGCCTACTACAAATAACTTGACAAGATTCAACAGAAAACACAAAGACTCAAGTTAAAATATTGATTAGTAAAAATGGGTGCCCAAGAACCCAAGAAGTCAATGGCAAGTCACAGGGCTCATGACAATTAGACCTCACCAACGTCTTTTACAACTTCAACATAACATCCCATCTCCTCTATTCTGTTTATGAAGGCCAATGTGCCAAAAGCTTTCTTTATGACCCTATCTACCCATGACACCATTTTCAAGGAATTATGGACCTGTACTCTCAGATTCCTTTGTTCTACCACACTCCTCAATGCCCTACCGTCCACTGTGTAAGACCTACCCTGGTTGCTCCTACCAAAGTGCAACACCTCACACTCGTCTGCATTAAATTCCATCTGCCATTTTTCAGCCCACTTGTTCAGCTAGTCCAGATCCTGCTGCAGCCTCTGACAGTTTTCCCTCACTGTCCCCCAGTCTCGGTGTCATCCGCAAATTTTCTGATCCAGTTATCATCCAGATCATTGATATAGATGACAAACCACAATGGACCTAGCACTAATCCTTGCAGCACTCCACTAGTCACAGTCAGAGAGGCAACCATCTACTACCACTCTCTAGCTTTTCCCACAAGGCCAATGTCTAATCCAATTTACTGCCTCATCTTAAATGCTGAGTGACTGAACCTTCTTCACCAACCTCCCATGCGGGATCTTATCAAATGTCTTTCTGGAATCCATGTAGGCAACATTTACTGTCTTGCCGCCATCAATTTTCTTGGTAACTTCCTCCAAAAACTCTATAGGATTGGTTGGACACGACATACCATGCACGAAGCCATGCTGACTATCCCTAATCAGTCCATGTCTATTCAAATACCCTTAGAATACCTTCCAATAACTTTCCCACAACTGGTGTCAGGATCACTGGCCTATAATTTCCTGGTTTATATTCAGAGCCTTTCTTAAATGGTGGAACATCTTTAGCTATCCTCTAATCCTTTGGTACCTCACCTATCGCTGAGGATGATTTAAATATCTCTGCTAGGGCCCCTACAATTTCTGCACTTGCCTCCCACAGCATCTGTGGAAACACTTTGTCAGGCCCTTGGGATTGTCCACCTTGATTTCCCTCCTGACAGCAAACACCTCCTCCACTGTAACCTGTACAAGGTCCATGAAGTCAATGCTGCTTTGCCTTACTTCGATAGAGTTTGTGTCTGTTTCCTGAGTAAATGGAGGTGCAAAAAAAAATCCATCTCTTTTGGCTCAATACATGATTACAATTCCGGTCTTCCAGAGGACTAATTTTGTCCCTTGCCATCCTGTTGTACTTAA